>NW_020867842.1:0-31115 GCF_003369695.1 Bos indicus x Bos taurus
GGGCTGCACGAGGCGAGTGACTGCCATGGCCGACAGCACAGAGCTGCCAGGTTGAGTCAAGCGACTCGGAAACTTGGCCCGTTTGACTTGTTTTACCCCATAAGGAAGCGAAGTGGGCTGTAGAGGAATGAATGTGTGGAATGCCCAGAATGCAGGTGAGCTCCATGAGACCGTTTAAAGCAATGAGAGGAGTGAGGGCAATAGAGTGAGTTTGTGTCCCCCGACCGAACCCCCGCCGAAAGTCCAGCTTCTCTCTACAGACTTCATCGTGTTTATGGCTTGCCATGTTTCCTCCAGAGAAACCTTTTCTACACCTGAGATGGAACTTCCCCTCCTCATTATGGTTTATGGGTGAATATGTTTCTGAGTGTTTATATTTTCTAGGGACTCCTAGAGAACATTTTCTCAGAATTAAAATGTTCAGAGGATACCTACACACATAACCTGTTCTGCACATTTTGGTGCAAGTCATTTTACATCAGGAAAGCAAGCAGTGCAGGCTGTGTGTCATTTGCTGTTTCTTAGGACCAGCTGATTCTAACCATGGAAACCCTGAGAGCTGAACTGGACCAGATGAGGAGTGCGAGGGGCTCCCTTCCACTATGGGTAGGCTGCTCCCCTGGGCAGCTCCCCTCAGCGCTGTCAAGTGTGACAAGGGCCTGTCTGGTGTGTGGACAGTATGATTGGGTGTTGCTCATGGTTGCACCTCAAGGAGCCTGTAGCTTCGTGGCCAGCGAGAGGGAAGAGACAAGCATCGTTCCTTAGGGTCAAACTTGTAACCATGGAGTGGTAGTCACAGTATTGACAACACTCAAAACCACAGGCAGAGATTTGGAAGTGGGGGGCGACCAGTTGATATTTGGGTGTATTCATTTGAGGGGCCTGACAGACTGTGACACTGATGTTTCTGAAGAGTCACAGAAGGTTAATGACCTGTAGTCTTTTTTACATGAATGGAGACTGAGACATGACTTGCCATTGACTGCAGTGGGAGGAATCACCTGGCTTGTGAATGAGGCGAGCAGATTACTGAGCATCCTGATTTTTTCTTACTCATTGTTTGAGGGGCGGTAATTCTTATTAAGTATTTAAATGTTTCTTTGGCTTCTTCACGGAAAATGGTCACAAGTGAGAGACAAACTTTAGCAAAGGTCATTAAGTGCTTAACTGGTGACATTCATTCATCTGTAGGAAATCGGCTACTGCTTGAAGCCTGACTTAGGAGACAGTTTGGAGCCCATACGCATATTTCTGTGTTTGTGTACTTAGGGGATCCTCACAGTCCAGGGCCCCAACCCAGCCTTCTTCTAGAGTAAGGGGATATCATTTGAGACAAAGGCAGAGCCAGAAACTGGCAGGTGGAGTCTGAAACCACAGTGGGTGTAGTTCAAGGAGAGCACATGCCCTGCAATATGGATAGGGGACATGGCTGGACTTGCTGGTAGAGCTCCTCCAAGGTGAGAAGCTGGTGCTGTCAGAAGTGGGGAACCCCTGCTCCTGGGGTGGACAAGGTGAGTGTGAGCCAGACTGTGTAGACAGTGGAGAAAGAGGAGGTGGACATGGCCTCCTGCTCTTGGGGGTTTTGGGTAATGAGGAGGGCCCTGGTGCCAGGACCCAAGGCCTGGCATGGTTGGGGGGCTCAGATGGAGAAACCTGGGGCCTGGTCGCCAGTCCCCTGTGTGTCAGTGAGTGTGAGAGACGAGAAGAGGAAGCAGCTGCGGGGCAGGAGGGCCCGCTGTGCTCTGAAGACAGTGGGCCACAGCGGCTGGTGCGAGGGAGGGGTGTCTCCAGGAGGCAGATCTCGAGGGGTCACGGCAGTGACGTAGCAGCACAGGTGGGGCTTCAGAGTGGGGCTTGCATGCACTGTGGGCTGGGTGGGGGCACTATGCTGGCTCAGGAGAAAGGCAGTGGGGACTTAAAACCTGGCTCACAGGCAGGGCAGGCACAGCATATTTAGTGGGCCTCCAAGAGGAATTGGTCACCTTGTCTCTGAGACCTTCTCCGGGGGGATAGAGCTTCGGGTGATTAGGGGGAAAGAGATGGAGGCTGCATCCCGCGAGGGGACTGGGAGGTGATGGTTGGGGGGCGACCCAACCCGGAGGCCTCTGTGGCCCTCAGAGGACCCTCGAGGGTCCACAGTCCACAGTGGGACTGTGTCGTACCCCCTACCCAGTTCCCAAGTGTGTTCTGGCCCCAGGCCCTTGGGTGGATGTGGAGCAGAGAAGGGAGCAGTTCTGTCAGGAGGAAGAGGAGACAGGAGGGAAGACAGGTGTGGCTCCGGGAGATTCCAGACTTCCATCTCCTATGCAACACGGTGTTCCTTGCAAAACCGTCGAGCAGAGCAGTGTGTGACCCCGAGCAGGCTGAGCTGGTGGTCGGCCCTGGCCACTCTGCAGACGTATGGGGTGTCCTGTCCTCGGAGGAAGGTCCTGTCTCCCAGGTTTAGGGACTCCTGCACGTGAAGGCACCACCCTCTTCCCAGGGACAAGACTGAGCAGAGCCCGGGCAGTCCTGCAGTGCAGGTGGCTCACAGTCAAGGCGGGGCTGCCCTGCCTCTCAGCAGGCCCTGCTGAGTGAGCTCCTGGCACCTGCAGGCCCAGGCCTTAGTGTTCAGGGCCTGAGCATCTGTGCTGGGCCTTGTTCAGCCCAGAGTCCAGTGACACGCTCGCCTTTGTTTTAATGGGAGACACCAGTGGTGCTCAGCTCCGACCTGTGGGTCCGAGCCCTTTCTGCTGTGGGTTGTCTGTGACACCTTTAAAAACAATGAGAGCGGTGCAGACAGTGTTCCATGCAGACCGGTGATTGTGATCCACAGACTTCACATGGGAGAGGGAGGTCAGAGCAGGCGTGGGCCGAAGGGGAGGTGGGTGCCAAGGGGAAAGCAGAGCAGGTGCAGGCCCTGCCCTGGGACCTGAGAGCCGGCTCCAGGGGGACCCTGGACACCCCAGCCCCAGACAGCCGATCCTGTCCTAGTCAGCTCCACACCCTCGTGTCAGCACTGCCTTCCCCACATATGGGAGTTTTCCAGCTGCTGGGGATGAGCCCTGAGTGTCTGCGGAGCAGCGGGCGGCCTGTTGCTGTTGAAGCCAGGAGGGCAGTGCCCTCCCGGGGGCGCTTTTGCTGTGAAATTGCCAATCTTCCAAATGGACAGGCTCTGGCTCAACTGACAGAGTGAGCTCTCTTTTCTTCTAACAACGCTGCGCTTTGCCGTGTGTTTCAGCTGACCCCACTTGGGCAGGGCTCCGGACCTCAGGTTCCCTGTGGCAGACCAGCCAGCAGACTACTCAGGAGATCGGGCAGTGCTGCGATGCCCCCAGAAAGGCCATCTGGGAGTGCTGCAGGATGAGCCGTCAGAGGCAAAGATGCTGCGGCCCTCTTCCCGTCCCTGGTGGGCACCTTGTGAGGCACCTTGCCCCCTCACACTGTGGTCCTGAGGTGGGTTTGGAACAAAGCGCTGATAGGTCACTTTATGTCTTCCCATTTTCCTTTTTCTGGCTAAGAGTTTACTTTTAAGGCATGCTTTTTTTTTTTTTTTTTCTTAAAATAACCAATTTGGATAACTTGTGGCCTACTGTGAGGCCCAGCATGGTACTAATTAGCACAGTTTTGAAATCATCCTATGAGTAAATGGATACACATATCCATCAGCTTATAGTGAGAAGAATTCTCATTGGAAGTTTAAGTGCCTTTATCTTTTCACCTCATTCATGCCATGTGTTTGTTCATACATGTCTGTGTTTTGAGCTTCCACATTCAATGAGCAGTTAGTTTGGGCCAGACATGGTCAGAAGTAGGACTCCAGCAGTGAATTAAAAACCGTTGTGTTCATTATCCACTGCTATGTAACGAATCATTGCAAAGCTTAGTGACTTCCTAGGGAGCAGCTCAAAGTCCCCAGTGCCTGTGCATTGTAGCAGGCGGGCCTGGTTCAGGGCCTGCTGAGGGCACAGACACAGGAAGGCTCCCCAGGGCTGGATGGCAGGCTTTCAGACTCACCTGGCTGCTGGGGACAGGCCCAGGTCCCTGCCGTGTGGCTTTCCCATATGGCCTGACTCTCCTCGGAACACCCTCTGAGAGCGAGAGCGTGGAGTTTAGCCCAGGCCCTTTTGCACCCTGGTCCCGAGGCCGCACACCTTCACTTCTGTTTGCAAGAGTGAGCTGCAAAGTCCTGCCTCGCTCAGGGGCTGAGCAGGAGTTGCCCCTTCTGCCTCTTGAAGGGAGGAGGATGGAAGAATTTGTGGACCCCTTTTTAAACCCGCACAGCCTGTCGAACAGTAATGAGCAGGGAAAGGAGACCAGAGTGCCCAAGTTGTCCGAGGAGGAGGGGACGATTGTGTGTGAACAAGGTGGCCAACAAGGTGACACCAGGAGGGTGACCTTGAACCAGAGACCCCGAGGCAGGAAGAGAAGTAGCCACTTGGAGATAGAAAAAGGGTCGTGTCAACCAGTGGGGACAAGGGAGAGAGCAGGCCGCGTCAGGGAGGAGCCCGGGCTCAGGCCTCAGCAGCTCGAGGCCAGAGCCTGTTTTCTGAGGTGAGGAAGGCTGCCAGGACGGGGAGCTAAGAGCCGGGCCTCAGCCCTGTTGAGATGGACAAGCCCATGGGGTGTCCCAGGGACTTGTGAGGAGAGCAGCTGAGTGTTCCGGCCTGCATCCGGGAGAGGACTCACTCAGCTCAGGGTGGACTTGGGGTTGTGGGCATACAGAAGGCATTGAAAGCCACGAGCATGTTAAAGTCACCAGGCGGGTGCCGGTGGAGAGAGATGGGGTGCAAGGGTAGGGCTGTGGGGAACCCTGCATTCCAAGGTTGAGAAGGGGTGCAAGAGACTGAGGAATAATCCCAGGGAGGGCAGGGCCTGGAGCCCAGGGAGAGATATGCTGGGGCGGGTGTGGGAGAGGGCAAAAAGGGGAGGGGGCTTGGTAACATGGGTTCCTCAAACCCCCAGGGAGCTGCCCTGCAGGTTTGGGCACACCCACCGCCTGCTGGCAGAGAGCTAGAGACCAGGTGGGAGGGGACCATAGAGGCTGCTCCCAGGGAGCTTTCAGAGACCCACAGTGGGTGCTGCAGGGAGCCCTGGAGGAGGACTCTGCTGGTTCCCCTTGTGCTATTGGAAGGCGAGAGAAGGGAGAGGATTTGCTGACCGGGCTGATGGGGGTGAACCCATAGGCAGCTGGTTTGCTAGAGTGGAGCAGGAATGATGGCAGGTGGTCCTGGAGCCAGCGAAGGGGGTAGCCCAGCCCTGGGGTGGGGTTGTGACGAAGACAGGAGGCAAAGTCACTGGCCACAGGGAACAGGGAGCCAGCAAGCCAAGACCTCGAGGCTGCCCCTCAGTTCCTTTGAGGTCATGTTTGGGAAAGAAGGCAGCACCTGGGTGACAGTGTGGCAGGGGGGACGTTTTCAGAGAGAAGGGTGTGAGGTGTGAGAGCCGGAGGGCGGGACAGGGCCCTGCGGGCCCTCTCCCGTGTGTCTCTGATGACAGAGCCACCCTTGTGGTGCGAGGGGCCATCCCCCAGAACAGCCAGAGGGCCTGTGCCCCGAGAGGAGAGCCGCAGGGGGGCTGGCCCTCCTGTCTCCTGGCTGACCCTGCTCGCTCCTGTCTGTGGGTGTTCAGACCAGCCTGGGAAAAGGAGGGCTGGAAGCCTGCGAGGATGGCACTCTTTGGTGAACTGGTACCAGACATGACCGCTGATAGGGACCCAGTGGCTGCCGAGCTGAAGGGTTCTTTTTTCTTATTTTCCTCCAGCCTGGCTGATGGAGGCATGGATGTATTTTTGTAATTTTCAGTTTCTGTCTCTGACTCCATCAGCCCACCCTTGTGAATAACCTCATAGAATGCCTGCCGTCCTGGGTGTCACCAGGCCATCTAGGAACTGGATTCTCCCCCTGCCCGTTTCTTCAGTCCTGCTCAATTAAGAGATGGCAGTGTCTCATGAACATGGCCCATTTATCCACAGTCAGGGTTTCCATGTAAAATTGGGTTCAGTTCCTGATAGACTTGAGCTGCCCTGAATGTTGCTGACGAGACGTGGTCCTCTTGTGCCCAGATGCAGACCCTGAAGGAGCAGGACTGGGAGCACGCGTAGCAAGCCAGCATGCTGGCCGATGTGGCCCAGGTGTTCGAGAGTGATGAGGGCATGTCTGACGGCGAGGGCGACAGGGTCACCCTCTTCAGCTCGGCCACTCAGCTGTCGCCCAGCGGGCAGGCCGATGCCAAGACTCTGACTGTGATGCATCAGGAGCAGCCGGACACCATCAATGAAGAGATCCAGTGGGTGATTGCGAACTCGGCTCCCCAGAAACTCGGTTTCTCTGAGGAGCTGTCTTCTAGGGACGTCTGAGTGTTCCATAGTTAGAAACCTGACCTCAGGTCTGCTTCAAGAATTTTCAGTTTTGAGATTGCCCTTGATTATAGAGCTTGGTCAGCCAGGGCGTTCTATCCACGGTGTGGTGTCAGCACTCTGTGGGGGGGGGGGGCGTTGTGGGGTGTTCCCCCTCAGCTCTGAGCCCCAAGGTGGGTGAGGTGCCGAGGCGGTGTCCCCTATGGCCCGTGCACCCTCCTGTGTCCCTCGGAGCCCCCCACGTTCTGGTGAAAAGCCACCTGGTGAAAGCTGGAGTTTTGGGGTTGGCCAATTCCCACTCAGATCTGCATTTTCCTTTTTAACTTAATGCAGTGTGAAGATTGGCTTGTTGTAAGACAGTGGTCCAAGGACATGTGTTTGAGTTTTTCTCATCTCATCAGTATATTTAAGATGTTTTCTTTAGACACCATCTTGGCAGTTATAACAATTTTCAAAACGGGATAGAATCCAAAGGCCTGCCTCGTGGTGAGCAGGGGGCCTTGGGTCTGGGTGCAGCCGGGTGGCTGGGGGCCCCAAGGCCTGCCTGGTGCCACACCCGCACAGCTATGCCCGTGTCCCGAGTCCACGTTCAGAGTGGCCGCTGGCCGGTGACCCTGCACAGGACCAGGCAGAGCTGCTGCTCAGACTGTTCTCGCCACGTCCGCCCAGGCCGAGGTGCCCATTCCTGTCGGCCGAGCGGGATGCTCCAGGGGAAAGGCAGGGGGTGAACGGGACAACCAGCAAACGCAGGTGGTGTCGCCTGCCCATTTGACGCCAAGACAGACAGCTTTGTGGGCCGTGTTTGAGCACAGCCGAGTTCAGAAAGATGGTCTTTCCGCATCCCTGCAGGAAGTATGGAACGGTTATAGATTAATATTTTTATTTTACAGCAAGTTGTCAGGTAAAAGTGATTTTTCCTTATGCAACAAGTTGACTTGATGTAAATGGTCAATTCTGTCCATCAACTTGTAATCAACAGTGAAAAACTTTCCAGATGTATGAGTAGAAGTGAAGCTGGAGAGATTACTGTCTGTAAGAATCTTGTATTTTAATTTGAAAATCATTTTATTTGCATAATTGTGTATTTAAACTGCTATATAAAAACATCCACCACACATTAGGGGAGAAGAGCAGAAACTGAATTCTAGGTTAATGCAGAACATTGACATGAATCCAGAAACTCAGACAAGACTGGTGGAGAACTTCATCAAGTGATGCGTCTGTATATACACAACCTTAAAAAAAAAAAAAAAAAAAAGATCAACTCAGCACTTCATCTGGTCTGGAGACTTGTGTTTAGAAACTGCAGCTTGTTTGTGAACTGCTGTTTTGATTATACAGAGTTCCTGATTCCCAGTGGAAAAGACTTGAGGCACTGACGTGCATCTCTGCCCCGAGAGCAGCGGAAGTAAGGGTTGTCAACTTGAGGTATCTCCTCAGAGGAAGAGAGTTGCCACCAGGGTCCCTTCAGAAGGTTAGAGTAAATAAGTGAAATCAAGCGTGAATGATCAGGGGCCAGTAAGACTCAACGCTAAGTTATTCTAAGTTTGAGAATATTCAAAAGAGGAAAAGTAGAAACTTTTGGCTGAGATGTTCATTGAGCAACTGTTTCTGGAATTTGCTAATCATGACACAGAATGCCAGCCGAAATTTATTGTCCAGACAGGTCCCTCTGCTGACAAAGGCAGGTGATGCATTTTATTCTATTATAGGTTGATCGAAGAAGAGAAGGAGAACACGGAGCAGTGGGCCGAGGAGACTGAGAGCAGGGAGGGCAGGGGGAGCTTAGGCAGCCTCCGTCGTTTTAAATCAGTGAGCTCCCTCAACCTGCTTCCCACCTCCTGGCATGCTGGCTCCTGCCTGCCCCTGCCCAAGCCCAGAAGGAGGTGGCATAGCCCGGCACAGGAGGGAGACCAGCTGGGCATCATGACTCTGGTATGTGTCTGCCTCCTCCCTGCCGCATCCCTCCCCCAGCACGCTGTTTTTTGTTTGTTTTTTGTTTTTTCTCTTTATACCCAGAAGAAAATCAGGTACATTTACTATGCTCAGAGGTCTAAAAGTTTTTAAACTGCCTAGTCTTTAATCATTCCACGATGGCACAGCGACAAATTAGTCTTGATATTTGGACCACCAACTTAGCACATCATCATGAACTCAGCCAGAGCCTGCCTCTGTAATGTTGCACCTGGCCTGTGCTGTGCACAGCAGCTGCAGGGAAGTTTCTGTTCTCAGGGAGCAGACAGCTTTGTGAAAGTAACTATAGGCAGCTGTCATGGCGTGGGAAAGCCGTGCAGCACATTTTCCATTGAGGATGCCTGGCTACAGGGTGCAGGGCATGTGGTGGGAACAAAACCAAGAATCTACACTGGTCTGCTTGCTGATGGACCTGGCCACGCACTCCGGCCAGCTCTGCGTGTGAAACCAGGTTAAAAGCCCAGTGCCCCAGGGCCCCAGGGAAGATGTCAGGCTGCCTCACTTTTCCAAGTCTAAAACTGGGATGACGACCTAGGGCTTTTGGTGACAAAGTGTGCGGCTCTAAAGCACATGTTCCAGCTTTCTTGGGTGTTTAGCTTAGGTGTTGTGAGTGCATTGCTGTTTACCCCATGAAACCACGTGTACAACACTCTGCTTTGTAACTGGACTTGTATTATCTCTTTTTTTCTGTTACCACCCATTTCATGTTACCTGCATTGTTAGTCAGCTTATAATTAAATTAACCGTGAATCATTTTAGAGGCCTGTGAAGTGGTAACTAGTCCATTTTGTGGTCTTTTGACACTGTTTTTATAATTTGCATCATTGGCTAATTAGTTGATATTTAAAATTCTTTGACGATTTCTCTGTGGTTTCATGCTTGATTTCTTTCCGAATATTTATGAAAAGAACAGTTCTGTATGTTTCCTTGCTGTTGGAGTTCTCTGACAGTGTGTCTGCTTTCATCATTGGTTTTGATTTCCTGTCTCATCCTGTTGTCTGCTTAGTCGTCATCAATCCAGACCCCCGCCCCCAGCCCACGAGGCTGTAGTTTACCCATCCATCTCCCCTCCCCCGTCCCCCCACTTCCTCTGGTCATAGCAGTGCTGTGGTCCACAGCGTGAGTCCCCTTAGTCGGGTTTGTGCTTTGTCTTCCTGTCTCGTTAAATGGTGTTTTTTCCCCCATAGCAGTAATTTGAATTGGTGTATCACTATGCAGTTACAGGAGTAGGCAATGGCAACCCACTCCAGTACTCTTGCCTGAAAAATCCCATGGACGGAGGAGCCTGGTAGGCTGCAGTCCATGGGGTCACACAGAGTCAGACAGGACTGAAGGGACTTAGCAGCAGCAGCACGCAGGTATAAGCATAATGTAGATGGATCCTAAACTACATATTATGTGTAATTCTTAAATGAGATTGTGCTTACATAAAGAAATGATCCTCTTAAGTGTAGAATTAATGGACTTTTAGATATGCAGATGACACCACCCTTATGGCAGAAAGTGAAGAGGAACTAGAAAGCCTCTTGATGAAAGTGAAAAAGGAGAGTGAAACAGTTGGCTTAAAGCTCACCATTCAGAAAACTAAGATCATGGCATCTGGTCCCATCACTTCATGGGAAATATATGGGGAAACAGTGTCAGACTTTATTTTTGCGGGCTCCAAAATCATGGCAGATGGTTATTGCAGCCATGAAATTAAAAAGACGCTTACTCCTTGGAAGGAAAGTTAATGACCAACCTAGATAGGGTATTCAAAAGCAGGGACATTACTTTGCCAACAAAAGTCCATCTAGTCAAGGCTATGGTTTTTCCAGTGGTCATGTATGGATATGAAAGTTGGGATGTGAAGAAAGCCGAGCGCTGAAGAATTGATGCTTTTGAGCTGTGGTGTTGGAGAAGACTCTTGAGAGTGAGTCCCTTGGACTGCAGGGAGATGCAACCAGTCCATTCTAAAGGAGATCAGTCCTGGGTGTTGATTGGAAGGACTGATGCTAAAGCTGAAACTCCAGTACTTTGGCCACCTCAAGTAAAGAGTTGACTCATTGCAAAAGACTCTGATGCTGGGAGGGATTGGGGGCAGGAGGAGAAGGGGACGACAGAGGATGAGATGGCTGGATGGCATCACCGACTCAATGGACATGAGTTTGGGTGAACTCCGAGAGTTGGTGATGGACAGGGGGCCTGGCATGCTGCGATTCATGGGGTCACAAAGAGTCGGACACGACTGAGCGACTGAACTGAACTGAACTGACACAATATCCTTTCTGTGTTGGTGCTTGTATTTAAGACTGTAAATCTCATCAACTTTTGCACAGTTAATGTCTCTATTAGACTCGTTAAAAAAGTATCTTCTATGGTTAATAAAATGTAAAGACTGCACCTGCTATTATGCTAGCTTTCATTCTTACATATTTTCACAGGGAACTTGCTTTAATGAATTTATTGTAAGAAGTTTTAAATCAAATTCTATGTCAGGATTTTACATTAATGTCCAAGAGCTGGTTAGATTTGTTCAATGTTAAAATAGATATTATGGTAACTTCCTCATCAGTTAAATTACTAATTTAAAGTATAACATGTTTTTGATTAAGAGAAAGTAACTTATAGAGAGATTTGGCTGAGAATAGACAACTGTTAAGGCCCTTTGTTGTACAGAATGCTGTGCTTTAATAAATCATGATGTTGTAATAGAATGGTATCTTCATGAGTAATAATTTATACTGTTTCTCTAGTAAATCTTGAATAGCTTATTTAACTTCTGTGGTCAAAAAAAAATGTTCTGCTTCCAGTCATATGTTCTGTAAATCTTCATGTCACTTACATGTTTGCCATCATTTTTGCTTTACTGTATTTGTCTTTACGGATACTTGAAATTTTAGCTTCAAAGTCGCAATAAATCTGGTTTCTCTTCATTTCTTTGCATGCATCTATCAGCCTAGTGATTTAAGGAAGCAGTGTCGAAAGGTAAACTATTTAGTAATGTAGCACACCTTTGTTTCTCTGTGAAGTATTGAAGAGTCCTTATCGTTTAACATGAATGAACACTGTGTGATTATGTCCTGGTGAATAATTGACGTTTTAATGGAAGTGATGAAACTCACCCACCACTTAAAATGTACTGATGGTTCTGTTGGAAATAGGTCATTCGTTGGGACAGTTGTAACAGTGTGCCTTTCTCCCACTTGTTTGCCTTCTGATCATCTCATGCTTGTTTATAATAGACATAGTATTATTTCTTATTTTTAAAATGTTCTTTACTTATGTTTTTGGCCATGCTGCACAGCTTATGGGATCTTAGTTCCCCAAGCAGGGATCAGACCAGTGTCCTGGCAGTGAAAGTGCCAAGTTTTAACCTCTGGACCACCATGGAATTTCTGCTTAGTGTTTTCTTATAAGAAATGACTGAATCAGAGCCATAGATGTTAGATTTACGGGAAGGCAATTTAATGATGGTGGGTAGCAGTGTGCAGGAGACTCTGTGTGCCGGGCACGTGCTTTCCGAGTCTGTCATTTCAGCCGCAGGTGAGATCAAGGCTGCTGCTATCCCCATTCAGCAGACATAGACACTGAGACTTAGCGAGGCCGTGCCCCCTGCCCAGGCTCTCACACCCAGCAGCGCAGTGCAGACTGGTCTGATCAGAGCCTGGACACTTAAACGTAGTGCCATCCAGCTACCTTTCCTCCAGAGGCTCTCGTGTCCATCACGGCATCCCAGATGGAGGGAGCATCAGGAGGGAGCTCTCTGCCTCTCCCCTCGGGTCATTTGGATGAGCCCCTGTTGTTGGAGTCCAGTGCCCCAAGGGCTGGCCTTCCTTGTCCCTCTCCTGCTCCCAGCCTGCTGACCGAACACTCCTGGGCCTTCCCACAGGACTGGGGTGGCTGTGCTCCAGTTCAGGCAGCTCAGTGCCCAGGAGCCATTCTGCTGGGCACAGCAGACCAGCGCTGTCCCCCTGGGGTTGGTGTCCTGGGTGTGCCGCTCGCCTGCTCTGTGGCTTGCTTTGCCCTCCTGTTAAGTGGACATGGTGCTGCCCATCCTGGCCACGTGGGCACCAGTGGTGTGGCTCCCATCCTGGGGGAGGGCAGCCAGGCTGTGGACCCAGAGGCCTTCCTCAGGAGAAGGCCCAGGCGAAGGGGCTGACCGCAGTCCCTGACTTTGAGGCAGGTGTTTGTCTCCATTGAGTCCATAGTCAACCCAGGTGTGTCATTTCCCTGCTCTGTTCGTTGCTGTTTTCTGATTTTTATAAATGCTTATTTTAACTTGAATTTGAGATCGATCCCTGTTCAGTTCCATGTGGATAATTTCTAGCCTTTGTAGCCTTCTGTTGTCTGAGGGTTCTTGTTAGAGCTCAGGAGAGGGTGCCCAGTTTATCCAGCTGCTCTTAAACGAGTTCAGCTGTATTTTGCACTGTCACTTTGTTGTCACCAAGCTCCCGTGGGACTGCATGGGATCAGTATTCTTTACAGAATCCCACTAAAAAGGCACAGGTTAGTTGGTTAAAACAACACACTTATTGTTTATAAAAATACATGCCATGCATGTCTCCTAAAACCTCCCCTGGCTTAACCACACACCCAGATGTGTCAGTGAGACCTCTCTGGACCGTGAGGGGTTAATCTGTTCCCCACACTGTTGCCACCACTGTCTTTCCTGTCCTCACACCCAGGACCAGCAGAAACGCTGGGAGTCCAGGAGAGATCATCTCTCTCTCTCTCTTTTTTTTTAATTTGTTTATTTTTTAGTTGAAAGATAATTGCTTTACAGAATTTTCTTTTCTATCCAACCTCAACATGAATCAGCCATAGGTACCCATATATCTCCTCCCTTTTGAACCTCCCACCCCTCTAGGGTGATACAAGATCATCTCTTAGTGAAGACCAGGGGGTGCTTTATGGAAACCACTGTGAGCGAATGACACTCGAACTGCGTGTAAGTACTTCAGTGAGTAGCCCCGAGTCTGTATGTTACCGAGAAATACGATCCAGGCACATGGTGTTCGCGTGGAGGGGTTAGGTACCTTTTCTGTGTTTCTCTTGTTGTCATGGGTTCCAGTAACCTGCATCATCACTACAAATGATCTTGGATGGTGGCACAAGCTGTGGCTTTTTCTCCTTCAAACAGAAAGGTCTGGATGGCTTTGCTGAGAGGTTTTGTACTCTAGCTGTGGTGCTTCTGAGCAACATCTGGCAATGAGCAAAGTCCTTTCATCAGGGCAGTTCATGCCTTGCAGGGTCCACAGTGCTGGCGTCGCTCTGCTTCCTGCCTGGCAGGGCCATCTGGTCACTGGATTCCAGAGAGGGTGGAGCCCAGCTGCAGGGAGGCTCCCATCCAGGGTCTCTGCACTCAATCGGATGCTCTCGCTGCCCCATAGCCCTGCTTCTCTTGAACAAGACAGTCCTTTAAGATGGCATTAAGCTAGAACAAGGTTTTTTTTTTTTTTTTTTTTTGTACTTGGGGGAAAGCATAGCTAATAGATTTTCAAATAAGTTTCTGGTTATAATGTAACGCCTATGTGATTGCCATTTTCAAAACAGTCTATTGTTAGCCAATTGGACACTTACCTCACTCCCTCAGCTGCCAGCTTTATGGGAAGAGGTAGGAGATGACAAGACCGCCATCAAATGTGAAACCTCGACCCCCGCCTCGCTGCGGTCCCTTTGGCTGGACCGCCTGCACACGGGGGTGCTGCACACAGCCCACCCACGAGGACCTCAGCGATGCCCACAAGTAAGCGGCCTGTGTGCGCGCCATCAGTTTCAGGAGCCCTGTGCCTCTTGTCTTGAAGGAGTTGCAAGGATGATTTTAAAGGAATACCATTGGGTTCAGTGCCTGTGTTTAGTGGTGAACTTCAGGTGCTGGGGAAGAAGAGCTCAGTGACCTCAGTGATTTTAGAAAACGTCCTTCTCTACAGATTGACTCCTGTGGGAGCTTTCTTCCTGATCTTGGTAGAGGTCTGCCGGGCCTGGGGCACGTTCCTGACAGTGATGACCCTGTGCCTCTCAGGTTCACTCTTGAGGGTCCCTCCCTTTTCCTCAGGGGTCTCCTCTCAGGAGACTCTGTCCCCTCCTGTGACTGACACTGTCCTCATTGAGACCACCACCTAAGCTCCCGTCCTGAGCCAGGCAGCACTCGATGGAGGACACATGTGGTCACTTGGCCAGCAGACCTGCATGGTGACCGTCGCTCTCCTGCCATGGCCGGGGACAGTAACCCTGCAGGAGGTGGGGGAACTGCCCAGAGCAGGGGAGCTTGCCTTCTGCTGGAGCGTTTTCACCTGCTGAGCAGTGACCCTGATGGAGGGTCGGAGTGCCCTCTGCACCAGCTGGCCTGGAGTCCAGCCCTCCTTGGGGGAGAGCTCGTGGCAGAGAATCTCAACTTCCTGGGTTGGTTCTCTGTGTCTCGGAGCCTGCATTGCTCGTGTGGAGTGTGTTTGGTGAAGGAGACTCCACTGTCTGCTGCGAGGTTGAGGTGCGAGTGTTGCTGGGTGCCCATTTCTATCAGTAGCTCTTGTGGAGGGGTGTGTGTTTGCACGAGGGTGCCAGTGAAAGGTCCTTTTCTCTCCCTAAAGCTTGACAGGCTCTCAGGACAACCCTGGGAACAACCCCAGCAGCAGCACCAGCAGGCAGGACTCGCTGAACAAAGCCCCAAAGAAAAAGGGCATCAGTCAAGTCCTCCATCAGCCCCTTGTTTCTTGTTTCTCAAGAAGGAAAAGGGCCGGCCTGAACACCCCAACAAGGAGGCATTAGGACCAGGTAGGTGCTTCACCGTTCAGAGGGAGGAGGGCCTGCAGGCATCTCCCTTCTGTGTCTCCCCCGTTGTCCCCACAAGGCTCCAGTCACTCACGCTGGGGGTCCTCCTGGGAGCAGGATCGGAAGAGGCGTCTGTCTTCTCAATGGATCTGAGATGATCAGATGAGTTAATGAGTGGATGGATTGATTGATTAGTGAGTGGATGGTTGGATGAACAGATGGCTGGCTGGATGGGTGGATGGATGGAGCATGGAATGAAAAAAGCAGATGATTGTACTCCAATGCTAGAAACATATTGTACGAAATCAATTGAGTAGGAGCTGGGCAATGATTGTTTCCTCCTAACAGTGACACGTGTTTGGAAACTGCATAAGTGCTCATCAGTGAGGGGTGAAGTACAATCTGTGGACACCCCACAAGGAACAGCCCGCCCTCCTTCCTGCCACCTTCCCCATCCCAGGAGCTCATCAGGGGTTCTGCCCATGCCCCCACCCCACCCCACAGCCACGCAGGTCCTCCTGGGGTCCCGTCATCACACAGGGTTATCATTAGGCCCTCATCTCGCTTGGCTTCATCTCCTTGAAACAGGGTATGTTCCTGCCTCTTCAGCCACAAATTTGTTGAGTCTTGTTTGTGTTGGGTGTGGGATTTCCAGGGGTAAGTAAAGCAGATGTGATCTGGAGCACAGTTAAGTGACAAGAGACAAAAAGGAGCAGGTTATTAAATGCGATCCCTAATATTAATATATAAAATGCTGCGATGGATGGTGCATTGATTATATACCAGATGCTGTGTGTGCCCCTTCCCAAGCAGGTGTTGCCCCCTCCCAATTTACAGAGGAGGACATGGTGACGGTCACACGGTCAGGGAGTGGTGAGGGCAGGTTCACACCCACGCAGCGGGACCAGGCACTTTGCCAAACCCCAGCCACCTCTCTGGTGGATGCCACCGGAATGAGATGGTTCTATGGCATGATGATTCAATGGACATGAGTTGGAGCAAATTCCAGGAGATACTGAAGGACAGGAAAGCCTGGAGTGCTGCAGTCCACGGAGTGGCAAAGAGTCGGACACACTTGAGTGGCTGAACTAAAACCTGAGTGTGTGCTAACCTGCTTCAGTCGTGTCTGACTCTGCGACCCCAGGGACAGTAGCCCACTAGCTCCTCTGTCCATGGGATTCTCCAGGCGAGAATACTGGAGTGGGTGGCCACGCCCTCTTCCAGGGCATCTTCTCGACCCACGGATCGAACCCACATCGCTTGTTATCTGATGCACAGGCAGGCAGGATCTTTACCCCAAGCACCACATGGAAAGACCCAGTGAACGGTGACAACTAGAAATGCAGAAAATAAGGGCTGCTCCTAAGTTAAACTGGAAGAGCAGCAAGCACAGGTTGTAAAGAGGAAAACACATGCCACCCCACGGCAACCGTGTCAGCCAGACAGAGGCGGTTGCCGTGGGGCGCCCTAAGAGCCTTGCTCTTCGCTGCCCTTTCACTCTGACCTGCAGGTCGGGCCAACAGGCCACACCTCTCCTTGGGGGGCGTGCTGTACTTGAGCTTCACGACCTGCGACCAGACTCCAGCGTGCTGACCCCGGCCCGCCCCCCGAACACTGCCAACACCAGACCAGGAACCACCTTGTCAGGCCCGGGGGCCCGAAGGGCTTCCAGGACACCCCAGTGACTGGGAGGGTGGGCGTGCTTGCGCGTGGGGCCTGGGGGGTGGGCTGAGGGGTGCAGAGGTCTTGGCGCATTCCCACCCCTAGCCACTCCAAGCCTGGCTGCGCTCGCTGAGCAGGGCCTCCCCCCAATCCGGTTTGCTGATCAGGGCCACGCGGCCCTAGAGGTGTCAATCTTCGGGGCCTGCCATGACCCGACACCAGTGGCCCACTGGACTCTAAACCTCCTTCAGGCCTAGGCGCAGGGAATCTTGAGCGCCCATCCTGCCCGGCACCTGCCTGGTGCTCAAACACAGTTGGACCCAGGGAGGCGCGATCAACTGGAGCGCCTCAGCCCCGCCCCTTCGCACTACCAACGCCCCCCTTTGCCCCCAAGCCGCCGGCCAAGCACTCGACCTTCCTGTGAGAGCAGACGAGCCACAGGCAGGCACACAGACAGACACACAGACACTCGCACGCACCCACCCCAAGGGAGACAGCTGGCCTACGCAAGCTCCTCAGCCAGAGCCAGAGCACCTGGCAGAGGCCAGGGCCAGACGAACGGGCCGGCGGCCGGCTGTCAGGAGATACAGAGGCAGAAATACATGAAGATTCCGAGACAGACTCCAAGACGGTGAGAGGAGATACACACACACACACACACACACACACACACACACACACACACTTGAGTGTGGTCTTTGGAAATACTTCTGTTCGTAGTTGCTGGGTTGAGCCCAACTTTGATACGACCCATGGACTGTGGCCCATCAGGCTCCTCTGTCCGTGGCATTTCCCAGGCGAGAATACCGGAGTGGGTTGCCATTTCCTTCTCCGGGGGGATCTTCCCAACCCAGGGATCAAACCCCAGTCTCCTGCGGGCGGATGCCTTGCCATCTGAACCAGGACATTGCTAATTCCCTAGGCAAAATACAAAGAATAGAGCTCGTGTTCTACTAAATGGAAAGGTGATTTCAGAAACAGAAGCTGTCCTTTGTTGGTATCTTTGAATCTTTATGTAGTTTTCGTTGCTTTTTACTCTTAAGGCTACTTGAACAAGGCAAGAGAGAAACCCCAGAATTGAAAAGCAATTGACGTTTTTGAAAGAAACATGTGCAGGTGAAGCTCTCTTCCTTTTTGAGAGATGGTTAAATGCAAAATCTTGATTCAACACATATGACTTTTGTGAACTTTATTTCAAATCTCCATGACGAACCCCTAAGGCGTCCAGGAAGAAAGGAGTAGAGGGGCAGACAAAAAGAGCAACCTTTCCCCTTGGTGCCATCTCAACCAGCTGCTTAGTTCCTTCATCTCAAGGACTATCATCTGGGATTCTCTGGTTTGTGTGATTCTTGTTTCGGGGACCGTTTCTAGTCACAAGGCTGTCAATAGTGGGGGTGGGGTGTGTGTGTGTGTGGGGGGGAAGCCCTTCTTTCCATTCCACATGAGACTCAGTGGACAATCCAGGCCCTGCCCACTGCATTGAGTGTGCAGCAACAATATCAACGGTAATGCGGGTTAACAACGCATATTCCTGGAATCCACTCCGTTGGCTACTGACTGTGTGTGGTGGTGGTCTGGAACCTAGACCTGGAAGTTTTCTGGATGATTGCAAATGACACCAAAGTCTGAGGACGATGGAAGATCTTCACATTTCTGCAAGAGCCACACACCTCCAGAAGGAACCACAAGACTTGCCTGAAATGGTCAACGTATAAGTATTGGACTAAATGTTGGAAGGTCTCCACCTTTGCTATGGAAGTCAAACGATCTTTCTTTAAAATGAAAATGGAGCATACTGAACGTTCACATTCTTCTAGAACATTTGAAAAGCCCTAACTTGTAGAAATCTGCTGTATGAGTTCCTTGAAAGCAAGAACCTATATGTATGGATATGTCTTCATGCCTTAGATTGTGCCTCGAATATAGTGTACACATCAACCCAGGAAAGGAAAGAATTGCGTGATTCATGCCTGCTCAACTCTTTGATTATTAACTGCTGAGGCACAGGATCCGTGCATGATGGCCACGTGATCAGTGCATGATCAGTCACATGATCAGTGCCGCTCAGTCACGTAATCACTGCATGATAGATATGTGATCAGTGCATGCTCAGTCACGTGATCAGTGCATGATCAGCCACGTGATAAGTTCCTACACAGTCACGTGATCAGCGCCTCTCAGTCACGTGATCAGTGCATGATCAGCCACGTGATCAATGCGTGCTCAGTCACGTGATCAGGGCCTGATGAGTTACAGGATTAGCACCTGCTCAGCAGCTTGATAATTGCCAGCTGAGCTGTGTGATTCCTGCCTGCTCATCTACTTGATAATAGACAGCTGAGCTGTGTGATTCCTGCCTGCTCATCTCCTTGATAATTGCCAGCTGAGCTGCGTGATTTGTCCCAGCTGAGCTCCATGATTATTGCCTGCTGATTGCGTGATTCGTGCCTGCTCAGCTCTTTGATTATTGACTGCTGAGGCACATGATCAGTGCATGGTGGCCATGTGATCAGCGCATTATCAGTCACATGATCAGCACCTCTCAGTCACGTGATCACTGCATGATAGCCACGTGATCACTGCATGATCAGCCACGTGATCAGTGCATGCATAGTCGTGTGATCAGTGCCTGCTCAGTCACGTGATCAGCGTCTCTCAGTCACATGGTCACAGCATGATAAACACGTGATCAGTGCATGAGCCGTCACCTGATTAGTGCATGATCAGCTACGAGATTTGCGCCTCTCAGTCACATGATCAGTGCATGATAGCCACGTGATCAGTGCATGCTCAGCCACGTGATCAGTGCATGCTCAGACACGTGATCAGCGGCTGCTGAGTTACGGGATTAGCGCCTGCTCATCTTCTTGATAATTGCCAGCTCAGCTGCGTGATTCCTGCTTGCTCAGCTGCTTGACAATTGCCAGCTGAGCTGCGTGATTCCTGCCTGTTCCGCTGCTTGATAATTGCCAGCTGAGCTGCGTGATTCCTGCCTACTCAGCAGCTTGATAATTGCCAGCTGAGCTTCGTGATTCATGCCTGCTCATCTACTTGATAATTGCTAGCTGAGCTGCGTGATTCCTCCATGCTCATCTACTTGATAATTGCCATCTGAGCTGTGTGATTCCTGCCAGCTCAGCTGCTTGATAATTGCCAGCTGAGCTGCGTGATTCCTCCCAGCTGAGCTCCAGGATTATTGCCTGCTGAATGCGTGATTCGTGCCTGCTCAGCTTTTTGATTATTGCCTACAGAGGCACATGATCAGAGCATGATGGCCAGGTGATCAGCGCATGATCAGCACCTCTCAGTCACGTAATCACTGCATGATAGCGATGTGATCAGTGCATGCACAGGCACGTGATCAGCGCCTCTCAGTCACGTGATCAGTGCATAATAGCCACGTGATAAGTGCATGCTCAGTCACGTGATCAGTGCATGATCAGCCACGTGATCAGTGCCTGCACAGTCACGTTATCAGCGCCTCTCAGTCACGTGATCAGTGCATGATAGCCACGTGATAAGTCCGTGCTCAGTTACGTGATCAGGGGCTGCTGAGTTACGAGAATAGCACCTGCTCATCTGCTTGATAATTGCCAGCTGAGCTTCTTGATTCCTGCCTGATCAGATGCTCGATAATTGCCAGCTGAGTTTCTTGATTCCTGCCGGCTCAGCTGCTTGATAATTGCCAGCTAGGCTGCGTGATTCCTGCCTGATCAGATGCTTGATAATTGCCAGCTGAGGTGCGTGATTCCTGCCGGCTCAGCTGCTTGATAATTGCCAGCTGAGCTGCGTGATTCCTGCCTGCTCATCTACTTGATAATAGCCAGCTGAGCTGCGTGATTCCTGCCTGCTCAGCTGCTAGATAATTGCCAGCGGAGCTGCGTGATTCCTGCCTGTTCATCTACTTGATAATGCCAGCTGAGCTGCGTGATTCGTCCCAGCTGAGCTCAATGATTATTGCCTGCTGATTGCGTGATTCGTGCCTGCTCAGCTCTTTGATTATTGCCTGCTGAGGCACATTATCAGTGCGTGATGGCCATGTGATCAGCGAATGATCAGTCACCTGATCAGCGCCTCTCTGTCATGTAATCACTGCATTATAGCCACGTGATCAGTGCATGCTCAGTCACGTGATCAGTGCAAGATCAACCACGTGATCTGAGCCTCTCAGTCACGTGATCAGTGCATGATACCCACGTTGATCAGTGCGTGCTCAGTCACGTGATCAGGACAAGCTGGGCTGCGTGATTCCTGCCTGCTCAGCTGCTTGATAATTGCCAGCTGAGCTGCGTGATTCCTGCCTGCTCATCTGCTTGATAATTGCCAGCTGAGCTGCGTGATTCCTGCCTGCTCATCTACTTGATAATAGCCAGCTGAGCTGCGTGATTCCTGCCTGCTCATCTACTTGATAATAGCCAGCGGAGCTGCGTGATTCCTGCCTGCTCAGCTGCTAGATAATTGCCAGCTGAGCTGCGTGATTCCTGCCTGCTCATCTGCTTCATAATTGCCAGCTGAGCTGTGTGATTCCTGTCTGCTCATCTGGTTGAAAATTGCCAGCTGAGCTGCGTGATTCCTGCCTGCTCGTCCACTTGATAATAGACAGCTGAGCTGCGTGATTCCTGCCGGCTCAGCTGCTTGATTATTGCCAGCTTAGCAGCATGATTCGTCACAGCTGAGCTCCATAATAATTGCCTGCTGATTGCGTGATTCGTGCCTGCTCAGCTCTTTGATTATTGCCTCCTGAGGCATATCATCAGTGCATGATAGCCACGTGATTTGGGCATGATCAGTCACATGATCAGCGCCATTCAGTCACGTGATCACTGCATGATAGCCAAGTGATCAGTGCATTCTTAGTAACGTGATCAGTACTTGATCAGCCAGGTGATCAGTGCCCGCATAGTCACGGGATCAGGGCCTGCTAAGCTGCGTGAATCCTGCCTGCTCATCCGCTGGACAATTGCCATCTGAGCTGCGTTATTCCTGCCTGCTCATCTGCTTGATTATTTCCAGCTGAGCAGCATGATTCGGCACAGCTGACCTCCATGATTATTGCCTGCTGTTTGCGTGATTAGTACCTGGTCAGCTCTTTGATTATTGCCTCCTAAGGCACATGATCAGTGCATAATAGCCGCGTGACCAGGGCATGATCAGTCACAGGATCAGAGCCATTTAGTCACGTGATCACTCCATGATAGCCTCGTGATCAGTGCATGCTCAGCCACGTGATCAGGGACTGCTGAGGTGCGTAATTCCTGCCTGATAATCTGCTTGAAAATTGCCACCTGAGCTGCGTGATTCCTGCCTGCTCATCTGCTTGATTATTGCCAGCTGAGCTGCGTGATTCCTGCCTGCTCATCTGCTTGATTATTGCCAGCTGAGCTGCATGATTCATCACAGCAGAGCTCCACGATTATTGCCTGCTGATTTCGTGCTTCGTGCCTGCTCAGCTCTTTGATTATTGCCTCCTGAGGCACATCATCAGTGCATGATAGCCACGTCATCAGCGCATGATCAGTCACATGATTAGCGCCATTCAATCACGTGATCACTGCATGATAACCACGTGATCCGTGCCTGATAACCACGTGGTCAGCACATCATAATACACATGATCAGTGCCATTCAGTCACGTGATCACTGCATGCTCAGTCACGTGGTCAGTTCATGATCAGCCACGTGATCAGTGCCTGCACAGTCACGTGATCAGTGCATGATCATCCACGTGATCAGTGCATGATAGCCACGTGATCAGTGCATGACCAGTCACGTGATCAGTATATGTTCAGCCACGTGATCAGTGCATGATAGCCACGTGAATAGTGCATGCTTAGTCATGTTATCAGGGCCTGCTGAGCTGCCTGATTCCTGCCTGCTCATCTGCTTGTAAATTGCCAGATGAGCTGCATAATTCCTGCCCACTCAGCCACTTGATTATTGCCAGCTGAGCAGCATGATTCATCACAGCTGAGATCCTTGATTACTGCCTGCTGATGGCATGATTCGTGCCTGCTCAGCTCTTTGATTATTGCCTCCTGAGGCACCTGATCAGTGCATGATAGCAAACGTGATCAGCGCATGATCAGTCACAGGATCAGAGCCATTCAGTCACAGGATCACTGCATGCTCAGTCAAGTGATCAGTTCATGATCAGCCACGTGATCAGTGCATGATCAGCCACGTGTTCAGTGTATGCTTAATCACGTGATTAGTACTTGATCAGCCAGGTGATCAGTGCCTGCACAGTCACGTGACCAGCGCCCATCAGTCACTGATCACAGCATGATGAACACGTGATCAGTGCATGATCATCCACCTGAACATTGTAGTTGTAGTCACGTGTTCAGTGCATGATAGCAAAGTAATCAATGAATGATGAGCCACGGGATCAGTGAATAATAGCCACGTGATCAGTGCATGATCAGTCACGTGATCAGTGCATGTGCAGTCAAGTGATCAGTGCATGATAGCTATGTGATTTGTGCATGACCAGGCACCTGATCAGTGTATGTTCAGCCACATGATCAGTGCATGATAGCCACGTGATCACTGCATGATAGCCACCTGATCAGTGCATGATAGCCACCTGATCAGTGCCTGATCAGTCACATGATCAGTGCCTGATCTGTCAGGATATCAGTGCATGTGCAGTCAGGTGATCAATTCAAAATAGCCATGTGATCAGTGCATGATCAGTCACGTGATCAGTGCATGATCAGTCACGTGATTAATGTATGATAATCCACGTGATCAGTGCATGCGAATTCACATGATCAATGCATGATAGCCACGTAATTAGTTCATGATCAGTCACGTGATCAGTGCATGATCAGCCACATAATCAGTGCATGATATCCACGTGATGAGGGCATGATCAGTCACGTGATCAGCGTATGAACAGCCACGTGATCAGGGCATGATCAGTCCCCTGATCTGTGCATGATCAGCTATGTGATCAGTGCATGATCAGTCACGTGATCAGTGCATGTTAAGCCCCGTGATCAGTGCACGATAGCCACATGATCAGTGCATGATCAATTACGTGATTAGTGCATGATCTATCAAGTAATCAGTGAATGATAGCCACGTGATCAGTGCATGATCAGTCACGTGATCAGTACATGATCAGTCTCGTGACCAGTGCATGATCAGTCACGTGATCATTGCATGATAGCCAAGTAATCAGTGCATGATAGCCAGGTGATCAGTCCATAATCAGCCACGTGATCAGTGCATGATAGCCACCTGATATGTGCATGATCAGTCACGTGATCAGTGCAAGATCTTCATGTGATCAGTGTATGATCAGCCACGTAATCAGTGCATGCGCAGTCAAGTGATCAGTGCATGATCAGCCAGGTGATCAGTGCACGATAGCCACGTAATCAGTGCATGATAACCACGTGATCAGTGCATGATAGCCATGTGATCAGTGCATGATCAGTCACGTGCTCCTTGAATGGGCAGTCACGTTATCAGTGCATGATAGCTACGCGATCAGTTCATGATCAGTCACGTGATCAGTGCATGATCAGCCACGTGATCAGAGCATGATAGCCACGTTATAAGTTCATGATCCTTTACATGATCACTGCATGCACAGTCACATGATCAGTGTATTATCTTCCACGTGATCAGTGTATGCGCAGTCACGTGACCAGTGCATGATAGCCACGAGATCAGTGCATGTTCAGTCACGTGATCCGTGCTTGATCAGTCAGGTGATCAGTGCATGATCTTCCACGTGATCAGTGCATGATAGCCACGTGATCAGCGCATGATAGCCACGTGATCAGTGCATGATCAGTTACGTGACCAGTGTATATTCACCCACGTGATCACTGCATGATAGCCACGTGATCAGTGCATGATCAGTCACGTGATCAGTGCATGATCAGCCACGTGATCAGTGCATGATAGCCACGTGATCAGTGCATGATCACTTACGTGATCAGTGCATGCGCAGTCACGTGATTGATGCATGATAGCCACATGATAAGTGCATTATCAGTCACGTGAATAATGCATGATCAGTCACGTGATTAGTGCATGATAGCCACGTTATCAGTGCATGATCAGTCACGTGATCAGTGTATGATCATCCACATGATCAGTGCATGGGCAGTCACGTGATCAGTGCATGATAGCCACGTGATCAATGTATCAACATCCACGTAGTCAGTGCATGCACAGTCAAGTGATTGATAGTGCACGTGATAAGTGCATGATCAGTCACGTGATTAGTGCATGATTGCCACGTGATCAGTGCATGATCAGTCACGTGATCAGTGCATGATCAGCCATTTTATCAGGGAATGATCAGCCATATGATCAGTGCATGGTCAGTCCCATGATCAGTGTATCAACATCCACGTGGTCAGTGCATGCACAGTCAAGTGATTAGTGAATGAAAGCAATGTGATCAGTGCATGATCAGTCACGTGATCAGTGTATGATCAGCCACGTGAACAGTGCGTGCTGAGTCATCTGATCAGGGCCTACTGAGCTGCGTGATTCCTGCCTGCTCATCTGCTTGATAATTACCAGCTGAGCTGAGTGATTCCTGCCTGCTCATCTGCTTGATAATTGCCACGTGGACTGCAGGATTCCTGGCTGCTGATCTGCTTGATTATTGCCAGCTGAGCTGCGTGATTCCTGCCTGCTCATCTGCTTGATAATTGGCAGCTCAGCTGCGTGATTCCTGCCTGCTCATCTGCTTGATAATTTGCAGCTGAGCTGCATGATATCTGCCTAATAATCTGCTTGACAATTGCCAGCTGAGCCGTGTGTTTCCTGCCTGTTCAGCTGCTTGATTATTTCCAGCTGAGCAGCATGATTCGTCACAGCTGAGGTCTATGACTATTGCCTGCTGATTTCGGGATTCGTGCCCGCTCAGCTCTTTGATTATTGTCTCCTGAGGTCCCTGTTCGGGTGCCACCTGCCGGGGACCAGCCCCAGCTGATCCAGGGTATTCGAAGGAGAGATGGCCTAGGCGAATATTTATATGCTCATCAGAGATATCAAGAATAATAGTATGAGGATAGCTCAGTAGGAAAATTCAGTGGAGAAAAGAGACTGAGTAGCTTGGTTTACGCGGGAGACCAATAAAACTTCAAGACAAGAAGTTTGCACCACTTACGTAGGCTGCAGGCGCCCTCTCGAATAGCGGAAGGTGCCTCACCCTAGACACCTTCTCGAGTGGGTCTTAGCAGCCCAGGCATAATTAGTAAGCGTGGTGGGTTCCGCGCTCCAGATGGAGACTCAGCTGGAAGTTAAAGGGAAGAATGACATGGGGAGACCAAGCGTTGGTGAGCAAGGCCCGTAGCTTTATTTTCAACAGGGGTTTTATACCCTAAGTTACACATAGAGGATAATAGGGGATGCAAAGTCAGCAGTCTTTGATTCTTATCAAAAACCAGGGTTTCTTTCCTGCAAATTTATCATAGACAAATGGTTTAGGTGATTTACATCATCTTCTGGCCAGAAGGCCTACTAACATTTTATGACTCTTGACAAGGACTTGTCAACAAAGATTTATTTTCTCCAAGAGTAATTATTTTAAGGTTCGGCGCCATCTTCCAAAGATAAAATTGCATTCCTATAGGGTGGATGTGTAATGGGTTTACAACAAAGGAAAGAATGTATTACCTTAAGGGTCTAAAGGTACTAACACCAAGGCCACTACTTATTTTTTCTATATACCAATTATATTAATTAATACACATTCAAGGATACAATTCAGGGGATGTGAAAACTTGGCAGCAAGCATTGGCTCATCAATGAAATCCTTTACTAGTCTTATTCTGACAGTTTCTAACTCTCTGAGAGGCTCTAATATATTTGAATATATTAAGCTTCCCGTGCCTCTGGAGGCTGGGAGACTGGAAACAATCATATGCATAGCTGTAGGAGTCCGGGTAAATTTGTCAGGCGAGTTAGAGAGCCATCTGAGGGGTTTGGATTTAAACACTCCTAATTGCCCAGCAACTTTATGAATTGGAGCTGTAAGTTAACTCTTTGACAGAGACAGCGAGATGGTGGTGGGGGACAGCCCCCAGTAAAATGAGAGGTGAGAGCACAAAGCAATAAAGTAGGCAGACTCTGGTTTTTTAGGGGGGTAAATGCTCGAGAATATCCGGGTGGACTCCTGAGGCTCAATCCCGCATTTGCGTATGCCGAGCCTCTTTACTCATGAACTTTGTCCAGAGTGGAATGCCTCACTGGCTCCCGGCCGTTGATCAGTGCATGCTCAGTCACGATATCAGTGCATGATCAGCCACGTGATCACTGACTGCACAGTCACGTGATCAGCGCCTCTCAGTCACGTGATCACTGTATGATAAACACGTGACCAGTGAAGGATCAGCCACGTGATCACTGCATGCTCAGTTGGGTGGTCAGTTCCTGATGAGCCACGTGATCAGTGCCTGCACAGTCACATGATCAGCGCCTGTCAGTCACTGATCGTTGCATGAAAAACACGTGATCAGTGCATGATGAGCCACGTGATCGGTGCCTGATCAACCACGTCATCAGTGCATGCGCAGTCACGTCGTCAGTGCATCCTAGCCACGTGATCAGCACATGATCAGTCACATGATCAGCGCCATTCAGTCCCGACATCACTGATGGCCTAGAGCGCAATCCCGATTCCTCTCTCCAAACTCCACAGGAGGAGTGGCATCCTTTAGGTCACCCTGTGGGCTCCAACAAATACCCGTCACTACTCCAGAGGAGAATGGAGCTCTTTGCTTCCACTATTGAAGAGGCCTGCCTCCCTGGGTGAGTCTGGAATGCAACCCCGAGATACCTGTCGCCCCTGGAGAGGAACATTGGCTTCTGGACACAAGCCTAGATGAGGCCTATTTGACCTGCAGTCACTCGAAAGCAATGCCCAGCTTTTCTTCGCAACTCGAATGGAACATTGGACTTCCCTGGGCCAACACAAGAGGCATCCTGAATTCCCCGTCGTAACTCGAGAATCCCGCAGCAACTCGAGAAAAAACACGTGGTTCCCCCATCATCGCAAGATGAAGCCCTTTCCCGCTACAGCGTCTCAGGAGAAGTCCCACGTTAAGAATTGGAGGTCCAAACGGTACTTGGCACCCTTGATGCTACCCACAAAGTTCCCCAACATACCAGTCTCCCTCCAGAGGAACACCGAGGTTTTCCGGCACCA
Organism: Bos indicus x Bos taurus; assembly: GCF_003369695.1. Lineage (NCBI taxonomy): Eukaryota > Metazoa > Chordata > Mammalia > Artiodactyla > Bovidae > Bos > Bos indicus x Bos taurus. The sequence continues at coordinate 27,903 of NW_020867842.1, forward strand.
CTTCCTCTGAGCCGCTTCTCCCCTCCTTATCTCGACAGGAGGGTCGACTCCCCTGCTTTGTCTGGAAGGGGTTCCCGACCTTCCAGTCGCACCTCAGGATGAGGCCGGTCTCACGACGAAATTCCAGACGTGGCCTCGTGGGTGGTTCCACATTCCGAGGGACCCCGATTTCCCGGTCCCCTCTTGATATGAACCCGATGCCCAAACACCTCTTTGAACTCCACCCTGTGAATGAAGTCAACACGAAGGGGCACTGACTCCCCCGTGCATGGTCTGGAAAAATCCCCAGGTTCCAAATACAGCTCTACAAGAGGCCTCTCACCCCGTGAACACCTCGAGAGGCAAGCGGAGTTCCATGCCTCAACCAAGACGACGCCTGACTCTCCTGTCCCAACTCTGCAAGGACCTTGCAATCGGAGTGTGAAATGGAGAGGAACACTGAGGTTCCCTCCTCAACTGAAGATGAGGCCTTCTTCCAATGCACCAAACACAGTGGAGTCCCGAGAGGCCCCTCCCACCGCCAGTTTTCCTGACTTCTCAGAGCCACCATGAGAAGCCCCCTGAGGTCACCTGCACAAGTCGAGGGAACCCAGGGTTTCCTGCCTCAACCCAAGAAAGACCTCGAGAGACCTTCTTCAACACGTCTCCAGACCCGATTCCCCTACCATGACTCAAGAGCAATGACGCGGTCCCCCTCGACACTCAAATGGAGACCCGCCTTCCCTGGTGCCCCACCAGAGGCTCACTGACCTCGCCATCGTACCTCGTGAGAAACCCCACACTGGGGCCGCCGCTCGAGAAAAACCGCGAGACTCCCCCGTCAGCGCGAGATGAGGGTCTTCTTCTGCATGGCCTAGACACCGATCTCTCGACCTCTCTCCAAATGCGTCAGGAGGCTTGACTCCCTTTAGTCCACTCAGTGAGCTCCAAGAGATACCCGTCGCGACTCGAGAGAAGAGCGGGGTTCTTTGCTTCCACTCGAGATGAAGGCCTGTCTCCCCGGGTGCGTCTGGAATGCAAGCCCAAGATCCCTGTCGACCCTGGAGAGGAACATTGGCTTCTGGACACACGCCTACATGAGGTCTATTTGCCCTGCAGTCACTCGAGAGCAATCCCCAGCTTTCCTTCGCAACTCGAATGGAACATTGGACTTCCCTGGGCCAACACAAGAGGCATCCTGAATTCCCCGTAGTAACTCGAGAATCCCGCCACAACTCGAGAAAAACCACGTGGTTCCCACGTCATCGCAAGATGAAGCCCTTTCCCGATACAGCGTCTCAGGAGAAGTCCCACGTTAAGAATTGGAGGTCCAAACGATAATTGGCACCCTTGATGCTACCCACAAAGTTCCCCAACATACCAGTATCCCTCGAGAGGAACACCGAGGTTTTCCGGCACCACATCATCTGAGGCCCTTCTACCCTCCTGATCTCGACAGGTGGGTCGACTGCCATGATTTGTCTGGAAGGGGTTGCCGACCTTCCAGTCGCACCTGAGGATGAGGCCGGTCTCACGACGAAATTCCAGACGTGGTCTCGTGGGTGTTTCCACATGCCGAAGGACCCCGATTACCCGGTCCCCTCCTGATAAGAACCCGATGCCCAGACACCTTTTCAAACTACACTCTGTGAATGAAGTCAACACGAACGGGCAGTGACTCGCCCGGGCATCGTCCGACAACAACCCCAGGTACCAAATACAGCTAGACAAGTGGCCTCTCACCCCGTGAGCACCTAGAGAGGCTAGCAGAGTTCCATGCCTCAACTCAAGACTAAGCCTGACTCTCCTGTCCCAACTCTGCAAGGACCCTGTGAATGGAGTCTGAAATGGAGAGGAACCCTGAGGTTCCTGCCTCAACTGGAGATGAGGCCCTCTTCCAATACACCAAACTCAGTGGAGTCCAGAGAGGCCCCTCCCACCTCCAGTTTCCCTGACTTCTCAGAGCCACCATGAGAAGCCCCCTGAGGTCACCTGCACATGTCTAGTGAAACCAGGGTTTCCTGCCTCAACCCGAGAAAGACCTCGAGAGACCTTCTTCAACACGTCTCGAGGCCAGATTCCCCTACCATGACTCAAGAGCAATGACGCGCTCCCCCTCGCCATTCGCATGGAGACCCGACTTCCCTGGCGCCCCACTAGAGGCTCACTGACCTCGCCGTCGTACCTCGTGAGAAACCGCACCCTGGGTCCACCGCTCGAGAAAAATCCCGAGACTCCCCCGTCATCGCGAGGTGAGGGCCTTCGTTTCCCCCATGGCCTATAGCGAAAACCCGATTCCTCTCTCCAAACTCCACAGGAGGAGTGGCTCCCTTTAGGCCACTCTGTCGGCTCCAACAATACCCGTCACTACTACAGAGTAGAATGGAGGTCTTTGCTTCCACTCTTGAAGAGGCCTGCCTCCATAGGTGAGTCTGGAATGCAACCCCGAGATACCTGTCGCCCCTGGAGAGGAACATTGGCTTCTGGACACAAGGCTAGATGAGGCCTATTTGCCCTGCAGTCACTCGAGAGCAATGCCCAGCTTTCCTTCGCAACTCGAATGGAACATTTGACTTCCCTGGGCCAACACAAGAGGCATCCTGAATTCCCCGTCTAACTCGAGAATCCCGCCACAACTCGAGAAAAACCACGTGGTTCCCCCGTCATCGCAAGATGAAGCCCTTTCCCGCTACAGCGTCTCAGGAGAAGTCCCACGTTAAGAATTGGAGGTCCAAACGGTACTTGGCACCTTTGATGCGACCAACAAAGTTCCCCGACATACCGGTCTCCCTCGAGAGGAACACGAGATTTTCCGGCACCACTTCCTTTGAGACCCTTCTCCCCTCCTCATCTAGACAGGAGGGTCGACTCCCCTGCTTTTTCTGGAAGGGGTTCCCGACCTTCAGGTCGCACCTCAGGATGAGGCCGGTCTCACGACGAAATTCCAGACGTGGCCTCGTGGGTGGTTCCACATTCTGAGGGACCCCGATTTCCCGGTCCCCTCTTGATATGAACCCGATGCCCAAACACCTCTTCGAACACCACCCTGTGAATGAAGTCAACACGAAGGGGCACTGACTCCCCCGTGCATCGTCTGGAAAAACCCCCAGGTTCCAAATACAGCTCGACAAGAGGCCTCTCACCCCGTGAACACCTCGAGAGGCCAGCGGAGTTCCATGCCTCAACCCAAGATGAGGCCTGAACTCTCCTGTCCCAACTCTGCAAGGACCCTGC
>NW_020867843.1:0-36043 GCF_003369695.1 Bos indicus x Bos taurus
TCTGCCTGATACTCGCCAGCTGAGCCGCGCGACACCTGCCTGCTCATCTGCCTGATACTCGCCAGCTGAGCCCGCGACACCTGCCTGCTCATCTGCCTGATAATCGCCAGCTGAGCCGCGCCACACCTGCCTGCTCATGTGCCTGATAATCGCCAGCTGAGCCGCGCGACACCTGCCTGCTCATCTGCCTGATACTCGCCAGCTGAGGCGCGCGACACCTGCCTGCTCATCTGCCTGATAATCGCAGCTGAGCCGCGCGACACCTGCCTGCTCATCTGCCTGATACTCGCCAGCTGAGCGCGTGACACCTGCCTGCTCATCTGCCTGATACTCGCCAGCTGAGCCGCGCGACACCTGCCTGCTCATCTGCCTGATAATCGCCAGCTGAGCGCGCGACACCTGCCTCTTCTGCCTGATAATCGCCAGCTGAGCTCCGCGACACCTGCCTGCTCATGTGCCTGATAATCGCCAGCTGAGCCGCGCGAGACCTGCCTGCAATCTGCCTGATAATCGCCAGCTGAGCCGCGCGACACCTGCCTGCTCATGTGCCTGATACTCGCCAGCTGAGCCGCGCCACACCTGCCTGCTCATCTGCCTGATACTCGCCAGCTGAGCCGCGCGACACCTGCCTGCTCATCTGCCTGATAATCGCCAGCTGAGCCGCGCGACACCTGCCTGCTCATGCCTGATACTCGCCAGCCGGAGCCGCGCGACACCTGCCTGCTCATCTGCCTTAATACGGCGCCAGCTGAGCCCCGCGACACGCTTGCCGCTCATCCTGCCTTAATTCAGTCCCAGCTGAGCCCCGCGACACCTTGCCTGTCCACAGACCCTGGATTTCGGCCTTCAGCTGAAGCCGCGTGACACCTGCCTGCTCATCTGCCTGATACTCGCCAGCTGAGCCTCGCGACACCTGCCTGCTCATCTGCTGTATCGCCAGCTGAGCCGCGCGATACCTGCCTGCTCATCTGCCTGATACTCTCAGCTGAGCAACGCGACACCTGCCTGCTCATCTGCCTGATACTCGCCAGCTGAGCCGCGCGGCACCTGCCTGCTCATCTGCCTGATACTCGCCAGCTGAGCCGCGCGACACCTGCCTGCTCATCTGCCTGATACTCGCCAGCTGAGCCGCGCGACACCTGCCTGCTCATCTGCCTGATACTCGCCAGCTGAGCCGCGCGACACCTGCCTGCTCATCTGCCTGATACTCGCCAGCTGAGCCCCGCCACACCTGCCTGCTCATCTGCCTGATACTCGCCAGGTGAGCCGCGCGACACCTGCCTGCTCATCTGCCTGATACTCGCCAGGTGAGCCGCGCGACACCTGCCTGCTCATCTGTGATACTCGCAGCTGAGCCCGCGACACCTGCCTGCTCATCTGCCTGATACTCGCCAGCTGAGCCGCGACACCTGCCTGCTCATCTGCCTGATACTCGCCAGCTGGACGCCGCGCGTACACCTGCCCTGCTCATCTTGCCTTGATACGTCGCCAGCTGAGCCCCGCGACACCTGCCTGCTCATCTGCCTGATACTCGCCAGCTGAGCCGCGCGACACTTGCCCGCTCATCTGCCTGATACTCGCCAGCTGAGCCGCGCCACACCTGCCTGCTCATCTGCCTGATACTCGCCAGCTGAGCCGCGCGACACCTGCCTGCTCATGCTGTGATACTCGCCAGCTGAGCCCCGCGACACCTGCCTGCTCATGTGCCTAATACTCGCCAGCTGAGCCGCGCCACACCTGCCCGCTCATCAGCCTTGATACTCGCCAGCTGAGCCGCGCGACACCTGCCTGCTCATGTGCCTGATACTCGCCAGCTGAGCCGCGCGACACCTGCCTGCTCATCTGCCTGATAATCGCCAGCTGGGCCGCGCGACACCTGCCTGCTCATGTGCCTGATACTCGCCAGCTGAGCCGCGTGACACCTGCCTGCTCATGTGCCTGATAATCGCCAGCGGAGCCGCGCAACACCTGCCTGCTCATCTGCCTGATACTCGCCAGCTGAGCCGCGCGACACCTGCCTGCTCATCTGCCTGATAATCGCCAGCTGAGCGGCGCGACACTGCCTTCTCTCTGCCTGATACTCGCCAGCTGAGCCCCGCGACACCTGCCTGCTCATCTGCCTGATACTCGCCAGCTGAGCCGCGACACCTGCCTTTTCTTCTGCCTGATACTCGCCAGCTGAGCCGCGCGACACCTGCCTGCTCATCTGCCGGATAATCGCCAGCTGAGCGGCGCAACCTGCCTTCTCTTCTGCCTGATACTCGCCAGCTGAGCCACGCGACACCTGCCTGCTCATCTGCTTTTACTCGCCAGCTGAGCTCCGCAACACCTGCCTGCACATCTGCCTGATAATCGCCAGCTGAGCCGCGCCACACCTGCCTGCTCATGTGCCTAATACTCGCCAGCTGAGCGCCCACACCTGCCTGCTCATCTGCCTATACTCGCCAGCTGAGCGCGCGCGACACCTGCCTGCTCATGTGCCTGATAATCGCCAGCAGAGCCGCTCGACACCTGCCTGCTCATCTGTCTGATACTCGCAAGCTGAGCCGTGCAACCTCCCTGCTCATCTGCCGGATAATCGCCAGCTGAGCCACGTGACACCTGCCTGCTCATGTGCCTGATAATCGCCAGCGGAGCCGAGCGACACCTGCCTGCTCATCTGCCTGATACTCGCCAGCTGAGCCGCGCGACACCTGCCTGCTCATCTGCCTGATACTCACGCCAGCTGAGCCCCGCGACACCTGCCTGCTCATCTGCCTGATACTCTGCAGCTGAGCCAGCCGCGGACACCTGCTCCCGCTCATCTGCCTGATACGCGCCAGCTGAGCCCCGCGGACACCCTTGCCGCTACATAGCCTGATACTCGCCAGCTGAGCCGCGCGACACTCTGCCCGCTCATATGCCTGATACTCGCCAGCTGAGCCGCGCGACACCTGCCCGCTCATCTGCCTGATACTCGCCAGCTGAGCCGCGCGACACCTGCCCCGCTCATCTGCCTGATACTCGCCAGCTGAGCCGCGCGACACCTGCCCGCTCATCTGCCTGATACTTCGCCAAGCTTGCGCCGCTCGACACCTCCCGCCTCATCTGCTGATACCCGCCAGCTGAGCCGCGATGATACCTGCTTGGCTCAATCTGCCTGCTACTCGATAGGTGAGCCGCCCGAACCCCGACACCTGCCCGCTCTCCTGCCTGAATACTCGCCAGGCTGAGCCCGCGCGACACCTGCCCGCTCATCGCCTGATACTGCCAGCTGAGCCGCGCGACGACCCCTGCCCGCTTCATCTGCCTGCTACTCCGCTCAGCTGATGCCGCGCGCACCTGCCGCTCATCTGCCTGATACTTCGCCAGCTGAGTCCAGGCGACACCTGCCCATTTCATCTGGCCTGATACTCGCCAAGCTGAGCGCGGCCCACACCTGCCCATTCATCTTGACTGATACTTCGCCAGCTGAGCCGCCGCGGACACCTGCCCGCTCATCTGCCTGTATACTCGCCAGCTGAAGGCCGGCGCGGACAACCTTGCCCGCTCAATGGTGCCTGTATACTCGCCAGCTGAGCTCGCGGGCCACACCATGCCCGCTCATCTGCCTGTATGTTGACTTCCCAGCTCAGGCCCCCCTGCGTATTACATCCTGTGGCCCTGCTTCATGTGCTGCCTGATAACTTCGCCCAGCGCAATGAGCCGGCGCGACCACCTGCCCGCTCATCCAGGCCTGATACGTCGCGCCAGCTGTAGTCCGCGGCGACACCTGCCCGCTCATCTGCCTGATACTCGCCAGCTGAGCCGCGCGACACCTGCCCAGCTCATCTGCAATTGATACTCGCCAGCTGAGCCGCGCGACACCTGCCCGCTCATCTGCCTGATACTCGCCAGCTGAGCCGCGCGACACCTGCCGCTCATCTTGCCTGATACTCGCCAGCTGAGCCGCGCGACACCTGCCCTGCTCATCTGCCTGATACTCGCCAGCTGAGCCGCGCGACACCTGCCCGCTCATCTGCCTGATACTCGCCAGCCTGAGCCGCGCGAACCTGCTGCTCTCTGCTGATACCTCGCAAGCTGAGCCACGCTCACAACCTGGAACTGCCATCTGCTGATAATCGCCAGCTGAGCCGCTCGGACTCGTAGCCCGCTCAATCAAGCCTGATCCTAACAGCTGAGCCGCGCGAAACCTGCCCGCTCATCTGCCCTGATCTCGCAGCTGAAGCCCGCGCGACACCCTGCAGCCTCATCTGCCTGATCTCGCAGCTTGAGGCGCGCGACAACCTGCCCGCTCATTACTGGCCTGATACTCGCCAGCTGAGCGCGCGACACCTGCCAGGCTCATCTGCTGATACTCGCCAGCTGAGGCGCAGCGAACTACCTGCCTGCTCATCTGCCTGATACTCGCCAGCTGAGCCGCGCGACACCTGCCTGCTCATCTGCCGGATAATCGCCAGCTGAGCGGCGCAACCTGCCTTCTCATCTGCCTGATACTCGCCAGCTGAGCCACGCGACACCTGCCTGCTCATCTGCTGATACTCGCCAGCTGAGCTCCGCAACACCTGCCTGCTCATCTGCCTGATAATCGCCAGCTGAGCCGCGCGACACCTGCCTGCTCATCTGCCTAATACTCGCCAGCTGAGAAGCGCCACACCTGCCTGCTCATCTGCCTAATACTCGCCAGCTGAGGCGCGCGACACCTGCCTGCTCATGTGCCTGATAATCGCCAGCTGAGCCGCGACACCTGCCTGCTCATCTGCCTGATACTCGCCAGCTGAGCCGCGCAACACTGCCTGCTCATCTGCCGGATAATCGCCAGCTGAGCCACGTGACACCTGCCTGCTCATGTGCCTGATAATCGCCAGCGGAGCCGCGCGACACCTGCCTGCTCATCTGCCTGATACTCGCCAGCTGAGCCGCGCGACACCTGCCTGCTCATCTGCCGGATAATCGCCAGCTGAGCGGCGCGACACCTGCCTTCTCTTCTGCCTGATACTCGCCAGCTGAGCGCGCGACACCTGCCTGCTCATCTGCTGATAATCGCCAGCTGAGCCCGCGACACCTGCCTGCACATCTGCCTGATAATCGCCAGCTGAGGCGCGCGACACCTGCCTGCTCATGTGCTGATAATCGCCAGCTGAGCCGCGCGACACCTGCCTGCTCATCTGCCTGATACTCGCCAGCTGAGCCGCGCGACACCTGCCTGCTCATCTGCCTGATAATCGCCAGCTGAGCCGCGCGACACCTGCCTGCTCATCTGCCTGATAATCGCCAGCTGAGCTCCGCACACCTGCCTGCTCATCTGCTGATAATCGCCAGCTGGGCGTGCGACACCTGCCTGCTCATCTGCCTAATTCTCGCCAGCTGAGCCGCGCCACACCTGCCTGCTCATGTGCCTGATAATCGCCAGCTGAGCCGCTCGACACCTGCATGCTCATCTGCCTGATACTCGCCAGCTGAGCCACGCGACACCTGCCTGCTCATCTGCCTGATATCGCCAGCTGAGCCGCGTGACACCTGCCTGCTCATCTGCCTGATACTCGCCAGCTGAGCCGCGTGACACCTGCCTGCTCATCTGCTGCCTGATACTCGCCAGCTGAGCCGCGCAACACCTGCCTGCTCATCTGCCTGATACTCGCCAGCTGAGCCCCGCCCAACTGCCTGCTCATCTGCCTGATAATCGCCAGCTGAGCCGCGCGACACCTGCCTGCTCATCTGCCTGATACTGCCAGCTGAGCCGCGCGACACCTGCCTGCTCATCTGCCTGATACTCGCCAGCTGAGCCGCGCGACACCTGCCTGCTCATCTGCCTGATACTCGCCAGCTGAGCCCGCCGCGACACCTGCCTGAATCTCATCGGCCTGATACTCGCCAGCTTGAGCCGCCGACACCCTGCCTGCTTCATCTGCCTGATACTCGCCAGCTGAGCCCCGAGACACCTGCCTGCTCATGTGCCTGATAATCGCCAGCGGAGCCGCGCGACACCTGCATGCTCCTGTCTGATACTCGCAAGCTGAGCCGCCGACACCTGCCTGCTCATCTGCCTAATACTCGCCAGCTGAGCCCGCCACACCTGCCTGCTCATCTGCCTGATACTCGCCAGCTGAGCCTCGCGACACCTGCCTGCTCATCTGCTTGATAATCGCCAGCTGAGCTCCGCAACACCTGCCTGCACATCTGCCTGATAATCGCCAGCTGGGCCGCTGACACCTGCCTGCTCATGTGCCTAATACTCGCCAGCTGAGCCGCGCCCACCTGCCTGCTCATCTGCCTGATACTCGCCAGCTGAGCCGCGCGACACCTGCCTGCTCATCTGCCGGATAATCGCCAGCTGAGCGGCGTGACACTGCCTCTCATCTGCCTGATACTCGCCAGCTGAGCCGCCGACACCTGCCTGCTCATGTGCCTGATATCGCCAGCTGAGCCGCGCGACACCTGCCTGCTCATCTGCCTGATAATCGCCAGCTGGGCGCGCGACACCTGCCTGCTCATGTGCCTGATAATCGCCAGCTGAGCCGCGCGACACCTGCCTGCTCATCTGCCTGATAATCGCCAGCTGAGCCGCGCGACACCTGCCTGCTCATCTGCCTGATACTCGCCAGCTGAGCCGCGCGACACCTGCCTGCTCATCTGCCTGATAATCGCCAGCTGGGCCGCGCGACACCTGCCTGCTCATGTGCCTTATACTCGCCAGCTGAGCCGCGCCACACCTGCCTGCTCATCTGCCTGATACTCGCCAGCTGAGCCGCGCGACACTGCCTGCATGCTCATCTGCCTGATAATCGCCAGCTGAGCCGCGCGACACCTGCCTTCATCTGCCTGATACTCGCCAGCTGAGCCCCGCGACACCTGCCTGCTCATCTGCCTGATACTCCAGCTGAGCGCGCGACACCTGCCGGGCTCATCTGCCTGATTACTCGCCAGCTGGGCCGCGCGACACCTGCCTGCTCATCTGCCTGATACTCGCCAGCTGAGCTCCGTAACACTGCCTGCACATCTGCCTGATAATCGCCAGCTGAGCCGCGCGCACCTGCCTGCTCATCTGCCTGATAATCGCCAGCTGGGCCGCGCGACACCTGCTCTTGCTCAATCTTGCCCTGATAATCGCCAGCTGATCCGCGCGACACCTGCCTGCTCATCTGCCTGGATACTCCCAGCTATCCGCGCGACAACATGCTGCTCATCTGCCTCTGATACCACCACTGAGCCATGCCACACCTTCCTGCTCATCTTGCCTTGATACTTCGCCAGAGCTGAGCCTACTGAACACCTGCCTGCTCATCTGCCGGATTACTCGCCAAGCTGAGTCACGCGCGACACCTGCCGCGCTCATCTGCCTGATACTCGCCAGCTGAGCCGCGCGACACCTGCCCGCTCATCTGCCTGATACTCGCCAGCTGAGCCGCGCGACACCTGCCCGCTCATCTGCCTGATACTCGCCAGCTGAGCCGCGCGACACCTGCCCGCTCATCTGCCTGATACTCGCCAGTGAGCTCGCGCCACACCTGCCCTGCTTCATCTGCTTGATACTCGCCAACGGAGCCGGCGACTCCTGCCCGCTCATCCGACTGTACTCGCCAGCGAAGCCGCGGCCACCTCCCCGCTCATCTGCCTGTGATATTGCAGCGGAGCCGCGCGACACCTGCCTGCTCATCTGGCCTGACACTCGCCAGCTGAGCCGGGCGACACCTGCCTGCTCATCTGCCGGATAATCGCCAGCTGAGCCTCGCGACACCTGCCTGCTCATCTGCCTGATAATCGCCAGCTGAGCTCCGCAACACCTGCCTGCTCATCTGCCTGATAATCGCCAGCTGGGCCGCGCGACACCTGCCTGCTCATGTGCCTGATACTCGCCAGCTGAGCCGCGCCACACCTGCCTGCTCATCTGCCGATAATCGCCAGCTGAGCCCGCGACACCTGCCTGCTCATCTGCCTGATAATCGCCAGCTGAGCTCCGCGACACCTGCCTGCTCATCTGGCTGATAATCGCCAGCTGGGCCGCGCGACACCTGCCTGCTCATGTGCCTGATACTCGCCAGCTGAGCCTCGCCACACCTGCCTGCTCATGGCCGCGCGACCGGGACACCTGCCTGCTCATTCTGCTTGATAAATCGCCAGCTGAGCTCGCGACACTTGCATGTTCATCTGCTTGATAATCGCCAGCTGAGCTCCGCAACACCTGGCCTGCAATCTGCCTGGATACTCGCGTCTGGGCCGCTCGAACACCTGCCTGCTATGTGCCTTATAATCGCCCGCGGGCGCCGCGCGGACACCTTGCTGCTCCTCTGCTGATCCTCTCCAGCTGAGCCGGGCAACCACCACCCTGCTCATCTGCCGAAAATCGCCAGCTGAGCCTCGAGACCCTGCCTGCTCTTCTGCTTGATAATCGCCAACGCTGAGTCCGCAACCCCTGCCTTGCAAATCTGGCTGAAATCGCCCCAGTGGGCGTGCGACACCTGCTGCTATGTGCCTAATACTCGCCAGTGAATACTCGCCATACCTCCCTGCTCATCTGCCGGATACTCGCCAGCTGAGCCGCGCGGACACCTGCTGCTTTCTTGCCTGATACTCGCCAGCTGAGCCGCGCGACACCTGCCGCTGGCATCCACTGCCTTGATACTCGCCAGCTGAGCCGCGCCACACCTGCCTGCTCATCTGCCTGATACTCGCCAGCTGAGCGCCCACACCTGCCTGTCACTGCCGGATAATCTCCAGCAGAGCCGCTCGGGAACCTGCATGCTCCTCTGTCTGTATCACCAAGCTAGCCGTGTGGACACCTGCCTGCTATCTGCCCTGCTACTCGCCAAGCTGAGCCGCGTGAGACCTTGTCTGCAAATCTGCCGGATAATCGCCAGCCTGAGCGGCGATGACACTTGCCCTTCTTCTTCTGCCTGATAATCGCCAAGCTGAGCGTCCGAACACCTGCCTTGCTCATGATTGCCTGATAATCGCCACTTGAGCCGCGCGAGACCTGTCTGCAAATCTGCCTGATTAATCGCCAAGCTGCGCCGAAGCGAACCTGCCCTGCTCATGTGCCTTAACTCGCCAGCTGAGCGCGCGCCACACCTGCGTGCTCTCTGCCTGATACTCGCCTTGCTGAAGCCGCGCGACACCTGCCTGCTCATCTGCCTGATAATTGCCAGCTTGAGCCGCGCACACCTGCCTGCTCAGTCGGCCTGGATACTCACCGCCGGAGCCGCGCGACACCTTCCTGCTCATCTGCTTAACTCGCCAGCGGAGCCGCGGGACAACTGCCCGCTCAGCTGCCTATACGCGCCAGCTGAGCCACGGACACTTGCCCGCTCATCTTGCAGAATAATCGCCAGCTGAGCCACGCGACAGCCTGCCCGCCATCAGCCTGATACTCGCCAGCTTAGCCACGACACTGCCCGCTCATCACCTGATACTCGACCTGACCCGCGACAGCCTGCCACGCTCATCAGCCTGATACGCGCGAAGTGAGCCCCGCGACACCTGCCCTTCATCAGCCTGATACTCGCCAGCTGAGCCGCGCGACACCTGCCTGCTCAAGCTCTGAACCCGCATACTGCCAGCTAATCTGCATGATAATCTCCAAGCTGAGCAACGCGAATCCTGGACGCTTCATCTGCCTGCTATTCACCAAGTGGCCTGAGCGGCACCTGCCACTCATCTGCCTGATACTACGCCAGCTGAGCCCCGCGGACACCCTGCCCGCTCATCTGCCTGATACTCGCCAGCTGAGCCGCGCGACACCTGCCCGCTCATCTGCCTGATACTCGCCAGCTGAGCCGCGCGGGACACCCTGGCCTGCTCATCTGCCTGATACTCGCCAGCTGAGCCCGCCAACTACCTGCCTGCTCATTTGCCTGATTTACTCGACAGGTGAGGTGCAGCGACACCTGCCTGATACATCTGCCTGACTACTCGACAGTGAGCCTGCGCGACACCAGCCTGCTCATCTGCTTGTTACTCGCCACTGAAGCCCCGCGACACCTGCCTGACTCATGCTGCCTTGATAATCGACCAGCTGAGCTGTGCGACACCTGCCCTGCATCTGCCTGTACTCGACAGGTGAGCTGCGCGACTACCTGCCTGCTCATCTGCTTGTTACTTCTCCAGCTGAGCCCCGCGCCACCTGCCTGTCATCTGCGATATCGCCAGCTGGCCGCGCGGGGACAACCTGCCTGCTCATGTGCCTATAACTCGCCAGCTGAGGCCGCGCCAACTCGGCTCATTGCCTGATAATCGCAGCTGAGCCGCGCACACCTGCCTGGTCATTTGCCTGATACTCGCCAGCTGAGCCTCCGCGACACACTGCCCTTGCTCATTCTGCCCTTCATACTCGACAGCTGAGACCGCGCCACACCCTGCCGGCTCATCTGCCTGATACCCGCCAGCTGAGCGCGCGGACACCTGCCTGCTAATGTGCCTGATACTCGCAAGCTGAGTCGCGCAAGACCTTGCCTGTCATCTGCCTGATAATCCCAGCTGGCCGCGGACACCTGCCTGCATTTGTGCCTAATATCGCCCAGCTGACCGCGTGACACTGCCTGCTCATGTGCTGATAATCGGACAGCGGAGACGCGCAACCCACTGATGTCATCTGCCTGATACTCGCCAGTGAGCACGCGACAATGCCTGTCATCTGAAGGTAATCGACAGCTGAGCGGCGAGACACTTGCCTTCTCTTCTGCCCTGATACTCGCCAGCTGAGCCCGCGACACCTGAATGCTCATCGCCTGAAATCGCCAGCAGCCGAGCGACACCTGCCGCTCTTCTGCCTGATACTCGCCAGCTGAGCCGCGCGCACCTGCCTGCTCATCTGCCTGGATATCGCCAGCTGAGCGGCTCGCGACAGCTTGCCCTGCTCTTTGGCCCTGATTACGCGCCCAGCTGATGGCCTCGCGACACCTGCGCTGCTCTTTGCTTGATAATTCGCCAGCTGAGCCCCCCAGCCCGCCCCCCCCGCTAACACCTGGCCTGCACATCTGCCTGATTAATCGCCAAGCTGGGCCGCCGCGACACCTGTCTGCTCACTTCGTGTCCTAATTAACTCGCCAGCTGAGCCGCCGCCCACCCACCTGCCTGCTCATCTGCCTTGATACTCGCCAGCTGAAGGCGCGCGACCACCCTGGCCTGCTCAGTGCCTGATACTCGCCAGCTTGAAGTCCGCGCCACAACCTGCCGGCTCATCTGTCTGATACTCGCCAAGCTGAGGCCGCGTGTGACACCTGCCTGCTCATGTGGCGCTTTGATACTCGGCCAGCTGAGCCGCGCGAGACCTGCCCTGCTCATCTGCCGGATAATCGCCAGCTGAGCCACGTGACACCTGCCTGCTCATGTGCCTGATAATCGCCAGCGGAGCCGAGCGACACTGCCTGCTCATCTGCCTGATACTCGCCAGCTGAGCCGCGCGACACCTGCCTGCTCATCTGCCGGATAATCGCCAGCTGAGCGGCGCGACACTTGCCTTCTTTCTGCCTGATACTCGCCAGCTGAGCCCCGCGACACCTGAATGCTCATCGGCCTGATACTCGCCAGCTGAGCCCGCGACACCTGCCTTCTCTTCTGCCTGATACTCGCCAGCTGAGCGCGCGCGACACGTGCCTGCTCATGTGCCTGATAATCTCCAGCAGAGCCGCTCGACACCTGCATGCTCATCTGCCTGATACTCGCCAAGCTGAGCCGGTGACACCTGCCTGCTCATCTGCCTGATACTCGCCAGCTGAGCCGCGCAACACCTCCTGCTCATCTGCCGGATAATCGCCAGCTGAGCCTCGCGACACCTGCCTGTGTGCCTGATAATCGCCAGGGGCAGCCGCGACACCTGCATGCTCATCGTCTGATACTCGCAAGCTGAGCCGCACGGACACCTGCCTGCTCATGCTGCCTAATACTCGCCAGCTTGAGCCACGCCACACCTGCCTGCTCATCTGCCTGATAATCGCCAGCTGAGCCTCGCGAAACTTGCCTGCTCATCTGCTTGATAATCGCCAGCTGAGCTCCGCAACACCTGCCTGCACATCTGCCTGATAATCGCCAGCTGGGCCGCTCGACACCTGCCTGCTCATGTGCCTAATACTCGCCAGCTGAGCCGCGCGACACCTAGCTGTTCATCTGCCGGATAATCGCCAGCTGAGCGGCGTGACACTTGCCTTCTCTTCTGCCTGATACTCGCCAGCTGAGCTGCGCGACACCTGCCTGCTCATGTGCCTAATACTTGCCCGCTGAGCCGCGCCACACCTGCCTGCTCATCTGCCTGATACTCGCCTGCTGAGCCGCGCGACAGCTGCCTGCTCATGTGCCTGATAATCGCCAGCGGAGCCGCGCGACTCCTGCCTGCTCATCTGCTTGATAATCGCCAGCTGAGCCTCGCGACACCTGCCTGCTCATCTGCTTGATAATCGCCAGCTGAGCTCCGCAACACCTGCCTGAACATCTGCCTGATAAACGCCAGCTGGGCCGGGCGACACCTGCCTGCTCATGTGCCTAATACTCGCCAGCTGAGCCACGCCACACCTGCCTGCTCATCTGCCTGATACTCGCCAGCTGAGCCGCGCGACACCTGCGTGCTCATGTGCCTGATAATCGCCAGCGGAGCCGCGCGACACCTGCCTGCTCATCTGCTTGATAATCGCCAGCTGAGCCTCGCGACACTTGCCTGCTCATCTGCTTGATAATCGCCAGCTGAGCTCCGCAACACCTGCCTGCACATCTGCCTGATAATCGCCAGCTGGGCCGCTCGACACCTGCCTGCTCATGTGCCTGATAATCGCCAGCGGAGCCGCGCGACACCTGCCTGCTCATCTGCCTGATACTCGCCAGCTGAGCCGGGCAACACCTCCCTGCTCATCTGCCGGATAATCGCCAGCTGAGGCTCGAGACCCTGCCTGCTCTTCTGCTTGATAATCGCCAGCTGAGCTCCGCAACACCTGCC
The DNA here is from genome assembly GCF_003369695.1 of Bos indicus x Bos taurus. Taxonomy (NCBI): domain Eukaryota; kingdom Metazoa; phylum Chordata; class Mammalia; order Artiodactyla; family Bovidae; genus Bos; species Bos indicus x Bos taurus. The sequence continues at coordinate 12,902 of NW_020867843.1, forward strand.
TGCACATCTGGCTGATAATCGCCAGCTGGGCCGTGCGACACCTGCCTGCTCATGTGCCTAATACTCGCCAGCTGAGACTCGCCACACCTCCCTGCTCATCTGCCGGATAATCGCCAGCTGAGCCGCGCGACACCTGCCTGCTCTTCTGCTTGATAATCGCCAGCTGAGCTCCGCAACACCTGCCTGCACATCTGGCTGATAATCGCCAGCTGGGCCGTGCGACACCTGCCTGCTCATGTGCCTAATACTCGCCAGCTGAGCCTCGCCACACCTGCCTGCTCATGTGCCTGATAATCGCCAGCGGAGCCGAGCGACACCTGCCTGCTCATCTGCCTGATACTCGCCAGCTGAGCCGCGCCACACCTGCCTGCTCATCTGCCGGATAATCTCCAGCAGAGCCGCTCGACACCTGCATGCTCATCTGTCTGATACTCGCAAGCTGAGCCGTGTGACACCTGCCTGCTCATCTGCCTGATACTCGCCAGCTGAGCCGCGTGAGACCTGTCTGCAAATCTGCCGGATAATCGCCAGCTGAGCGGCGTGACACTTGCCTTCTCTTCTGCCTGATAATCGCCAGCTGAGCTCCGCAACACCTGCCTGCTCATGTGCCTGATAATCGCCAGCTGAGCCGCGCGAGACCTGTCTGCAAATCTGCCTGATAATCGCCAGCTGGGCCGCGCGACACCTGCCTGCTCATGTGCCTTATACTCGCCAGCTGAGCCGCGCCACACCTGCGTGCTCATCTGCCTGATACTCGCCTGCTGAGCCGCGCGACACCTGCCTGCTCATCTGCCTGATAATTGCCAGCTGAGCCGCGCGACACCTGCCTGCTCATCTGCCTGATACTCACCGCCGGAGCCGCGCGACACCTGCCTGCTCATCAGCCTGATACTCGCCAGCTGAACCACTCGACACCTGCCTGCTCATTTGCCTGATACTCTCCAGGTGAGCCCCGGGACACCTGCGTGCTCATCTGCCTGATACTCGGTAGCTGAGCCACTCGACACCTGCCTGCTCATCTGCCTGATACTTGCCAGTTGAGCCGCGGGACACCTGCCCAATCATCTGCCTGATACTCGCCACCAGAGCCGCGCGACACCTGCCTGCTCAGCTGCCTGATACTCGCCAGCTGAGCCACGCGACACCTGCCCGCTCATCCGCCTGTTACTAGCCAGCTGAACCCCGCGATACCTGCCCGCTCATCTGCCTGATACTCTCAAGCTGAGCAACGCGAATCCTGCCCGCTCATCTGCCTGATATTCACCAGCTGAGCCGAGCGGCACCTGCCCGCTCATCTGCCTGATACTCGCCAGCTCAGCCCCGTGATACCTGCCCACTCATCTGCCTGATACTCGCCAGCTGAGCCGCGCGACACCTGCCCGCTCATCTTCCTGATACTCGCCAGCTGAGCCGCGCGACACCTGCCTGCTCATCTGCCTGATACTCGCCAGCTGAGCCCCGCCACACCTGCCTGCTCATCTGCCTGATACTCGACAGGTGAGGTGCGCGACACCTGCCTGATCATCTGCCTGATACTCGACAGGTGAGCTGCGCGACACCAGCCTGCTCATCTGCTTGTTACTCTCCAGCTGAGCCCCGCGACACCTGCCTGCTCATCTGCCTGATACTCGCCAGCTGAGCTGTGCGACACCTGCCTGCTCATCTGCCTGATACTCGACAGGTGAGCTGCGCGACACCTGCCTGCTCATCTGCTTGTTACTCTCCAGCTGAGCCCCGCGACACCTGCCTGCTCATCTGCCTGATACTCGCCAGCTGAGCCGCGCGACACCTGCCTGCTCATGTGCCTAATACTCGCCAGCTGAGCCGCGCCACACCTGCCGGCTCATCTGCCTGATACTCGCCAGCTGAGCTGCGCGACACCTGCCTGGTCATGTGCCTGATACTCGCCAGCTGAGCCCCGCGACACCTGCCTGCTCATGTGCCTAATACTCGCCAGCTGAGCTCCGCCACACCTGCCGGCTCATCTGCCTGATACTCGCCAGCTGAGCCGCGCGACACCTGCCTGCTCATGTGCCTGATACTCGCCAGCTGAGCCGCGCGAGACCTGCCTGCTCATCTGCCTGATAATCGCCAGCTGGGCCGCGTGACACCTGCCTGCTCATGTGCCTAATACTCGCCAGCTGAGCCGCGTGACACCTGCCTGCTCATGTGCCTGATAATCGACAGCGGAGCCGCGCAACACCTGCATGCTCATCTGCCTGATACTCGCCAGCTGAGCCGCGCGACACATGCCTGCTCATCTGCCGGATAATCGCCAGCTGAGCGGCGCGACACTTGCCTTCTCTTCTGCCTGATACTCGCCAGCTGAGCCCCGCGACACCTGAATGCTCATCGGCCTGATACTCGCCAGCTGAGCCGCGACACCTGCCTTTTCTTCTGCCTGATACTCGCCAGCTGAGCCGCGCGACACCTGCCTGTTCATCTGCCGGATAATCGCCAGCTGAGCGGCGCAAACGTGCCTTCTCTTCTGCCTGATACTCGCCAGCTGAGCCACGCGACACCTGCCTGCTCATCTGCTTTTTACTCGCCAGCTGAGCTCCGCAACACCTGCCTGCACATCTGCCTGATAATCGCCAGCTGCGCCGCGCCACACCTGCCTGCTCATGTGCCTAATACTCGCCAGCTGAGAAGCGCCACACCTGCCTGCTCATCTGCCTAATACTCGCCAGCTGAGGCGCGTGACACCTGCCTGCTCATGTGCCTGATAATCTCCAGCAGAGCCGCTCTACACCTGCATGCTCATCTGTCTGATACTCGCAAGCTGAGCCGTGCAACACCTCCCTGCTCATCTGCCGGATAATCGCCAGCTGAGCCACGTGACACCTGCCTGCTCATGTGCCTGATAATCGCCAGCGGAGCCGAGCGACACCTGCCTGCTCATCTGCCTGATACTCGCCAGCTGAGCCGCGCGACACCTGCCTGCTCATCTGCCGGATAATCGCCAGCTGAGCGGCGCGACACTTGCCTTCTCTTCTGCCTGATACTCGCCAGCTGAGCCCCGCGACACCTGAATGCTCATCGGCCTGATACTCGCCAGCTGAGCCCGCGACACCTGCCTTCTCTTCTGCCTGATACTCGCCAGCTGAGCCACGCGACACCTGCCTGCTCATCTGCTTCTTACTCGCCAGCTGAGCTCCGCAACACCTGCCTGCACATCTGCCTGATAATCGCCAGCTGAGCCGCGCCACACCTGTCTGCTCATGTGCCTAATACTCGCCAGCTGAGCCGCACCACACCTGCCTGCTCATCTGCCTGATACTCGCCAGCTGAGGCGCGCGACACGTGCCTGCTCATGTGCCTGATAATCTCCTGCAGAGCCGCTCGACACCTGCATGCTCATCTGTCTGATACTCGCAAGCTGAGCCGTGTGACACCTGCCTGCTCATCTGCCTGATACTCGCCAGCTGAGCCGCGCAACACCTCCCTGCTCATCTGCCGGATAATCGCCAGCTGAGCCTCGCGACACCTGCCTGCTCTTCTGCTTGATAATCGCCAGCTGAGCTCCGCAACACCTGCCTGCACATCTGGCTGATAATCGCCAGCTGGGCCGTGTGACACCTGCCTGCTCATGTGCCTAATACTCGCCAGCTGAGCCTCGCCACACCTGCATGCTCATGTGCCTGATAATCGCCAGCAGAGCCGCTCGACACCTGCATGCTCATCTGTCTGATACTCGCAAGCTGAGCCACGTGACACCTGCCTGCTCATCTGCCTGATACTCGCCAGCTGAGCCGCGTGACACCTGCCTGCTCATCTGCCTGATACTCGCCATCTGAGCCGCGCAACACCTCCCTGCTCATCTGCCTGATACTCGCCAGGTTAGCCCCGCCAACCTGCCTGCTCATCTGCCTGATAATCGCCAGCTGAGCCGCGCGACACCTGCCTGCTCATCTCCCTGATAATTGCCAGCTGAGCCGCGCCACACCTGCCTGCTCATCTGCCTGATACTCGCCAGCTGATCCGCGTGACACCTGCCTACTCATCTGCCTGATACTCACCAGCTGAGACGCGCGACACCTGCCTGCTCATCTTCCTGATACTCGCCAGCTGAGCACCGAGACACCTGCCTGCTCATGTGCCTGATAATCGCCAGGGGAGCCGCGCGACACCTGCATGCTCATCTGTCTGATACTCGCAAGCTGAGCCGCACGACACCTGCCTGCTCATCTGCCTAATACTCGCCAGCTGAGCCACGCCACACCTGCCTGCTCATCTGCCTGATAATCGCCAGCTGAGCCTCGCGACACTTGCCTGCTCATCTGCTTGATAATCGCCAGCTGAGCTCCGCAACACCTGCCTGCACATCTGCCTGATAATCGCCAGCTGGGCCGCTCGACACCTGCCTGCTCATGTGCCTAATACTCGCCAGCTGAGCCGCGCCACACCCGCCTGCTCATCTGCCTGATACTCGCCAGCTGAGCCACGCGACACCTGCCTGTTCATCTGCCGGATAATCGCCAGCTGAGCGGCGTGACACTTGCCTTCTCTTCTGCCTGATACTCGCCAGCTGAGCTGCGCGACACCTGCCTGCTCATGTGCCTGATAATCGCCAGCTGAGCCGCGCGAGACCTGTCTACAAATCTGCCTGATAATCGCCAGCTGGGCCGCGCGACACCTGCCTGCTCATGTGCCTTATACTCGCCAGCTGAGCCGCGCCACACCTGCCTGCTCATCTGCCTGATACTCGCCAGCTGAGCCGCGCGACACCTGCCTGCTCATCTGCCTGATAATCGCCAGCTGGGCCGAGCGACACCTGCCTGCTCATCTGCCTGATACTCGCCAGCTGAGCCCCGCGACACCTGAATGCTCATCGGCCTTATACTCGCCTGCTGAGCGCGCGACACCTGCCTTCTCTTCTGCCTGATACTCGCCAGCTGGGCCGCGCGACACCTGCCTGCTCCTCTGCCGGATAATCGCCAGCTGAGCGGCGTGACACTTGCCTTCTCTTCTGCCTGATACTCGCCAGCTGAGCCGCGCGACACCTGCCTGCTCATGTGCCGGATAATCGCCAGCTGTGCTCCGCAACACCTGCCTGCACATCTGCCTGATAATCGCCAGCTGAGCCGCGCGAGACCTGTCTGCAAATCTGCCTGATAATCGGCAGCTGGGCCGCGCGACACCTGCCTGCTCATGTGCCTAATACTCGCCCGCTGAGCCGCGCCACACCTGCCTGCTCATCTGCCTGATACTCGCCTGCTGAGCCGCGCGACACCTGCCTGCTCATGTGCCTGATAATCGCCAGCGGAGCCGCGCGACTCCTGCCTGCTCATCTGCTTGATAATCGCCAGCTGAGCCTCGCGACACCTGCCTACTCATCTGCTTTATAATCGCCAGCTGAGCTCCGCAACACCTTCCTGCACATCTGCCTGATAATCGCCAGCTGGGCCGCGCGACACCTGCCTGCTCATGTGCCTGATAATCGACAGCGGAGCCGCGCAACACCTGCATGCTCATCTGCCTGATACTCGCCAGCTGAGCCGCGCGACACATGCCTGCTCATCTGCCGGATAATCGCCAGCTGAGCGGCGTGACACTTGCCTTCTCTTCTGCCTGATACTCGCCAGCTGAGCCCCGCGACCCCTGAATGCTAATCGGCCTGATACTCGCCAGCTGAGCCGCGACACCTGCCTTTTCTTCTGCCTGATACTCGCCAGCTGAGCCGCGCGACACCTGCCTGCTCATCTGCCGGATAATCGCCAGCTGAGCGGCGCAAACGTGCCTTCTCTTCTGCCTGATACTCGCCAGCTGAGCCACGCGACACCTGCCTGCTCATCTGCTTTTTACTCGCCAGCTGAGCTCCGCAACACCTGCCTGCACATCTGCCTGATAATCGCCAGCTGCGCCGCGCCACACCTGCCTGCTCATGTGCCTAATACTCGCCAGCTGAGAAGCGCCACACCTGCCTGCTCATCTGCCTAATACTCGCCAGCTGAGGCGCGCGACACCTGCCTGCTCATGTGCCTGATAATCTCCAGCAGAGCCGCTCTACACCTGCATGCTCATCTGTCTGATACTCGCATGCTGAGCCGTACAACACCTCCCTGCTCATCTGCCGGATAATCGCCAGCTGAGCCACGTGACACCTGCCTGCTCATGTGCCTGATAATCGCCAGCGGAGCCGAGCGACACCTGCCTGCTCATCTGCCTGATACTCGCCAGCTGAGCCGCGCGACACCTGCCTGCTCATCTGCCGGATAATCGCCAGCTGAGCGGCACGACACTTGCCTTCTCTTCTGCCTGATACTCGCCAGCTGAGCCCCGCGACACCTGAATGCTCATCGGCCTGATACTCGCCAGCTGAGCCCACGACACCTGCCTTCTCTTCTGCCTGATACTCGCCAGCTGAGGCGCGCGACACGTGCCTGCTCATGTGCCTGATAATCTCCAGCAGAGCCGCTCGACACCTGCATGCTCATCTGTCTGATACTCGCAAGCTGAGCCGTGTGACACCTGCCTGCTCATCTGCCTGATACTCGCCAGCTGAGCCGCGCAACACCTCCCTGCTCATCTGCCGGATAATCGCCAGCTGAGCCTCGCGACACCTGCCGGCTCTTCTGCTTGATAATCGCCAGCTGAGCTCCCCAACACCTGCCTGCACATCTGGCTGATAATCGCCAGCTGGGCCGTGTGACACCTGCCTGCTCATGTGCCTAATACTCGCCAGCTGAGCCTCGCCACACCTGCATGCTCATGTGCCTGATAATCGCCAGCGGAGCCGCTCGACACCTGCATGCTCATCTGTCTGATACTCGCAAGCTGAGCCACGTGACACCTGCCTGCTCATCTGCCTGATACTCGCCAGCTGAGCCACGTGACACCTGCCTGCTCATCTGCCTGATACTCGCCATCTGAGCCGCGCAACACCTCCCTGCTCATCTGCCTGATACTCGCCAGGTTAGCCCCGCCAACCTGCCTGCTCATCTGCCTGATAATCGCCAGCTGAGCCGCGCGACACCTGCCTGCTCATCTCCCTGATAATTGCCAGCTGAGCCGCGCCACACCTGCCTGCTCATCTGCCTGATACTCGCCAGCTGATCCGCGTGACACCTGCCTGCTCATCTGCCTGATACTCGCCAGCTGAGCCGCGCGACACCTTCCAGCTCATCTGCCTGATACTCGCCAGCTGAGCCGCGTGACACCTGCCTGCTCATCCTCCTGATACTCGCCAGCTGAGCACCGAGACACCTGCCTGCTCATGTGCCTGATAATCGCCAGCGGAGCCGCGCGACACCTGCATGCTCATCTGTCTGATACTCGCAAGCTGAGCCGCACGACACCTGCCTGCTCATCTGCCTAATACTCGCCAGCTGAGCCACGCCACACCTGCCTGCTCATCTGCCTGATAATCGCCAGCTGAGCCTCGCGAAACTTGCCTGCTCATCTGCTTGATAATCGCCAGCTGAGCTCCGCAACACCTGCCTGCACATCTGCCTGATAATCGCCAGCTGGGCCGCTCGACACCTGCCTGCTCATGTGCCTAATACTCGCCAGCTGAGCCGCGCGACACCTAGCTGTTCATCTGCCGGATAATCGCCAGCTGAGCGGCGTGACACTTGCCTTCTCTTCTGCCTGATACTCGCCAGCTGAGCTGCGCGACACCTGCCTGCTCATGTGCCTAATACTTGCCCGCTGAGCCGCGCCACACCTGCCTGCTCATCTGCCTGATACTCGCCTGCTGAGCCGCGCGACAGCTGCCTGCTCATGTGCCTGATAATCGCCAGCGGAGCCGCGCGACTCCTGCCTGCTCATCTGCTTGATAATCGCCAGCTGAGCCTCGCGACACCTGCCTGCTCATCTGCTTGATAATCGCCAGCTGAGCTCCGCAACACCTGCCTGAACATCTGCCTGATAAACGCCAGCTGGGCCGGGCGACACCTGCCTGCTCATGTGCCTAATACTCGCCAGCTGAGCCACGCCACACCTGCCTGCTCATCTGCCTGATACTCGCCAGCTGAGCACCGAGACACCTGCCTGCTCATGTGCCTGATAATCGCCAGGGGAGCCGCGCGACACCTGCATGCTCATCTGTCTGATACTCGCAAGCTGAGCCGCACGACACCTGCCTGCTCATCTGCCTAATACTCGCCAGCTGAGCCACGCCACACCTGCCTGCTCATCTGCCTGATAATCGCCAGCTGAGCCTCGCGACACTTGCCTGCTCATCTGCTTGATAATCGCCAGCTGAGCTCCGCAACACCTGCCTGCACATCTGCCTGATAATCGCCAGCTGGGCCGCTCGACACCTGCCTGCTCATGTGCCTAATACTCGCCAGCTGAGCCGCGCCACACCCGCCTGCTCATCTGCCTGATACTCGCCAGCTGAGCCACGCGACACCTGCCTGTTCATCTGCCGGATAATCGCCAGCTGAGCGGCGTGACACTTGCCTTCTCTTCTGCCTGATACTCGCCAGCTGAGCTGCGCGACACCTGCCTGCTCATGTGCCTGATAATCGCCAGCTGAGCCGCGCGAGACCTGTCTGCAAATCTGCCTGATAATCGCCAGCTGGGCCGCGCGACACCTGCCTGCTCATGTGCCTTATACTCGCCAGCTGAGCCGCGCCACACCTGCCTGCTCATCTGCCTGATACTCGCCAGCTGAGCCGCGCGACACCTGCCTGCTCATCTGCCTGATAATCGCCAGCTGGGCCGAGCGACACCTGCCTGCTCATCTGCCTGATACTCGCCAGCTGAGCCCCGCGACACCTGAATGCTCATCGGCCTTATACTCGCCTGCTGAGCGCGCGACACCTGCCTTCTCTTCTGCCTGATACTCGCCAGCTGGGCCGCGCGACACCTGCCTGCTCCTCTGCCGGATAATCGCCAGCTGAGCGGCGTGACACTTGCCTTCTCTTCTGCCTGATACTCGCCAGCTGAGCCGCGCGACACCTGCCTGCTCATGTGCCGGATAATCGCCAGCTGTGCTCCGCAACACCTGCCTGCACATCTGCCTGATAATCGCCAGCTGAGCCGCGCGAGACCTGTCTGCAAATCTGCCTGATAATCGGCAGCTGGGCCGCGCGACACCTGCCTGCTCATGTGCCTAATACTCGCCCGCTGAGCCGCGCCACACCTGCCTGCTCATCTGCCTGATACTCGCCTGCTGAGCCGCGCGACACCTGCCTGCTCATGTGCCTGATAATCGCCAGCGGAGCCGCGCGACTCCTGCCTGCTCATCTGCTTGATAATCGCCAGCTGAGCCTCGCGACACCTGCCTACTCATCTGCTTTATAATCGCCAGCTGAGCTCCGCAACACCTTCCTGCACATCTGCCTGATAATCGCCAGCTGGGCCGCGCGACACCTGCCTGCTCATGTGCCTAATACTCGCCAGCTGAGCCACGCCACACCTGCCTGCTCATCTGCCTGATACTCGCCAGCTGAGCCGCGCGACACCTGCGTGCTCATGTGCCTGATAATCGCCAGCGGAGCTGCGCGACACCTGCCTGCTCATCTGCTTGATAATCGCCATCTGAGCCTCGCGACACTTGCCTGCTCATCTGCTTGATAATCGCCAGCTGAGCTCCGCAACACCTGCCTGCACATCTGCCTGATAATCGCCAGCTGGGCCGCTCGACACCTGCCTGCTCATGTGCCTAATACTCGCCATCGGAGACGCGCCACACCTGCCTGCTCATCTGCCTGATACTCGCCAGCTGAGGCGCGCGACACCTGCCTGCTCATCTGTCTGATACTCGCCAGCTGAGCCGCGCGACACCTGCCTGCTCATCTGCCGGATAATCGCCAGCTGATCGGCGTGACACTTGCCTTCTCTTCTGCCTGATACTCGCCAGCTGAGCCGCGCGACACCTGGCTGCTCATGTGCCTGATAATCGCCAGCTGAGCCGCGCGAGACCTGTCTGCAAATCTGCCTGATAATCGCCAGCTGGGCCGCGCGACACCTGCCTGCTCATCTGCCTGATACTCGCCTGCTGAGCCGCGCGACACCTGCCTGCTCATCTGCCTGATAATCGCCAGCTGGGCCGCGCGACACCTGACTGCTCATCTGCCTGATACTCGCCAGCTGAGCCGCGCGAGACCTGTCTGCAAATCTGCCTGATAATCGCCAGCTGGGCCGCGCGACACCTGCCTGCTCATGTGCCTAATACTCGCCAGCTGAGCCGCGCCACACCTGCCTGCTCATCTGCCTGATACTCGCCAGCTGAGCCGCGCCACACCTGCCCATTCATCTGCCTGATACTCGCCAGCTGAGCCGCGCGATACCTGCCCGCTCATCTGCCTGATACTCTCAAGCTGAGCAACGCGAATCCTGCCCGCTCATCTGCCTGATATTCACCAGCTGAGCCGAGCGGCACCTGCCCGCTCATCTGCCTGATACTCGCCAGCTCAGCCCCGTGATACCTGCCCGCTCATCTGCCTGATACTCGCCAGCTGAGCCGCGCGACACCTGCCCGCTCATCTTCCTGATACTCGCCAGCTGAGCCGCGCGACACCTGCCTGCTCATCTGCCTGATACTCGCCAGCTGAGCCCCGCCACACCTGCCTGCTCATCTGCCTGATACTCGACAGGTGAGGTGCGCGACACCTGCCTGATCATCTGCCTGATACTCGACAGGTGAGCTGCGCGACACCAGCCTGCTCATCTGCTTGTTACTCTCCAGCTGAGCCCCGCGACACCTGCCTGCTCATCTGCCTGATACTCGCCAGCTGAGCTGTGCGACACCTGCCTGCTCATCTGCCTGATACTCGACAGGTGAGCTGCGCGACACCTGCCTGCTCATCTGCTTGTTACTCTCCAGCTGAGCCCCGCGACACCTGCCTGCTCATCTGCCTGATACTCGCCAGCTGAGCCGCGCGACACCTGCCTGCTCATGTGCCTAATACTCGCCAGCTGAGCCGCGCCACACCTGCCGGCTCATCTGCCTGATACTCGCCAGCTGAGCCGCGCGACACCTGCCTGGTCATGTGCCTGATACTCGCCAGCTGAGCCCCGCGACACCTGCCTGCTCATGTGCCTAATACTCGCCAGCTGAGCCGCGCCACACCTGCCGGCTCATCTGCCTGATACTCGCCAGCTGAGCCGCGCGACACCTGCCTGCTCATGTGCCTGATACTCGCCAGCTGAGCCGCGCGAGACCTGCCTGCTCATCTGCCTGATAATCGCCAGCTGGGCCGCGTGACACCTGCCTGCTCATGTGCCTAATACTCGCCAGCTGAGCCGCGTGACACCTGCCTGCTCATGTGCCTGATAATCGACAGCGGAGCCGCGCAACACCTGCATGCTCATCTGCCTGATACTCGCCAGCTGAGCCGCGCGACACATGCCTGCTCATCTGCCGGATAATCGCCAGCTGAGCGGCGCGACACTTGCCTTCTCTTCTGCCTGATACTCGCCAGCTGAGCCCCGCGACACCTGAATGCTCATCGGCCTGATACTCGCCAGCTGAGCCGCGACACCTGCCTTTTCTTCTGCCTGATACTCGCCAGCTGAGCCGCGCGACACCTGCCTGTTCATCTGCCGGATAATCGCCAGCTGAGCGGCGCAAACGTGCCTTCTCTTCTGCCTGATACTCGCCAGCTGAGCCACGCGACACCTGCCTGCTCATCTGCTTTTTACTCGCCAGCTGAGCTCCGCAACACCTGACTGCACATCTGCCTGATAATCGCCAGCTGCGCCGCGCCACACCTGCCTGCTCATGTGCCTAATACTCGCCAGCTGAGAAGCGCCACACCTGCCTGCTCATCTGCCTAATACTCGCCAGCTGAGGCGCGTGACACCTGCCTGCTCATGTGCCTGATAATCTCCAGCAGAGCCGCTCTACACCTGCATGCTCATCTGTCTGATACTCGCAAGCTGAGCCGTGCAACACCTCCCTGCTCATCTGCCGGATAATCGCCAGCTGAGCCACGTGACACCTGCCTGCTCATGTGCCTGATAATCGCCAGCGGAGCCGAGCGACACCTGCCTGCTCATCTGCCTGATACTCGCCAGCTGAGCCGCGCGACACCTGCCTGCTCATCTGCCGGATAATCGCCAGCTGAGCGGCGCGACACTTGCCTTCTCTTCTGCCTGATACTCGCCAGCTGAGCCCCGCGACACCTGAATGCTCATCGGCCTGATACTCGCCAGCTGAGCCCGCGACACCTGCCTTCTCTTCTGCCTGATACTCGCCAGCTGAGCCACGCGACACCTGCCTGCTCATCTGCTTCTTACTCGCCAGCTGAGCTCCGCAACACCTGCCTGCACATCTGCCTGATAATCGCCAGCTGAGCCGCGCCACACCTGTCTGCTCATGTGCCTAATACTCGCCAGCTGAGCCGCACCACACCTGCCTGCTCATCTGCCTGATACTCGCCAGCTGAGGCGCGCGACACGTGCCTGCTCATGTGCCTGATAATCTCCTGCAGAGCCGCTCGACACCTGCATGCTCATCTGTCTGATACTCGCAAGCTGAGCCGTGTGACACCTGCCTGCTCATCTGCCTGATACTCGCCAGCTGAGCCGCGCAACACCTCCCTGCTCATCTGCCGGATAATCGCCAGCTGAGCCTCGCGACACCTGCCTGCTCTTCTGCTTGATAATCGCCAGCTGAGCTCCGCAACACCTGCCTGCACATCTGGCTGATAATCGCCAGCTGGGCCGTGTGACACCTGCCTGCTCATGTGCCTAATACTCGCCAGCTGAGCCTCGCCACACCTGCATGCTCATGTGCCTGATAATCGCCAGCGGAGCCGCTCGACACCTGCATGCTCATCTGTCTGATACTCGCAAGCTGAGCCACGTGACACCTGCCTGCTCATCTGCCTGATACTCGCCAGCTGAGCCGCGTGACACCTGCCTGCTCATCTGCCTGATACTCGCCATCTGAGCCGCGCAACACCTCCCTGCTCATCTGCCTGATACTCGCCAGGTTAGCCCCGCCAACCTGCCTGCTCATCTGCCTGATAATCGCCAGCTGAGCCGCGCGACACCTGCCTGCTCATCTCCCTGATAATTGCCAGCTGAGCCGCGCCACACCTGCCTGCTCATCTGCCTGATACTCGCCAGCTGATCCGCGTGACACCTGCCTACTCATCTGCCTGATACTCACCAGCTGAGACGCGCGACACCTGCCTGCTCATCTTCCTGATACTCGCCAGCTGAGCACCGAGACACCTGCCTGCTCATGTGCCTGATAATCGCCAGGGGAGCCGCGCGACACCTGCATGCTCATCTGTCTGATACTCGCAAGCTGAGCCGCACGACACCTGCCTGCTCATCTGCCTAATACTCGCCAGCTGAGCCACGCCACACCTGCCTGCTCATCTGCCTGATAATCGCCAGCTGAGCCTCGCGACACTTGCCTGCTCATCTGCTTGATAATCGCCAGCTGAGCTCCGCAACACCTGCCTGCACATCTGCCTGATAATCGCCAGCTGGGCCGCTCGACACCTGCCTGCTCATGTGCCTAATACTCGCCAGCTGAGCCGCGCCACACCCGCCTGCTCATCTGCCTGATACTCGCCAGCTGAGCCACGCGACACCTGCCTGTTCATCTGCCGGATAATCGCCAGCTGAGCGGCGTGACACTTGCCTTCTCTTCTGCCTGATACTCGCCAGCTGAGCTGCGCGACACCTGCCTGCTCATGTGCCTGATAATCGCCAGCTGAGCCGCGCGAGACCTGTCTGCAAATCTGCCTGATAATCGCCAGCTGGGCCGCGCGACACCTGCCTGCTCATGTGCCTTATACTCGCCAGCTGAGCCGCGCCACACCTGCCTGCTCATCTGCCTGATACTCGCCAGCTGAGCCGCGCGACACCTGCCTGCTCATCTGCCTGATAATCGCCAGCTGGGCCGAGCGACACCTGCCTGCTCATCTGCCTGATACTCGCCAGCTGAGCCCCACGACACCTGAATGCTCATCGGCCTTATACTCGCCTGCTGAGCGCGCGACACCTGCCTTCTCTTCTGCCTGATACTCGCCAGCTGGGCCGCGCGACACCTGCCTGCTCCTCTGCCGGATAATCGCCAGCTGAGCGGCGTGACACTTGCCTTCTCTTCTGCCTGATACTCGCCAGCTGAGCCGCGCGACACCTGCCTGCTCATGTGCCGGATAATCGCCAGCTGTGCTCCGCAACACCTGCCTGCACATCTGCCTGATAATCGCCAGCTGAGCCGCGCGAGACCTGTCTGCAAATCTGCCTGATAATCGGCAGCTGGGCCGCGCGACACCTGCCTGCTCATGTGCCTAATACTCGCCCGCTGAGCCGCGCCACACCTGCCTGCTCATCTGCCTGATACTCGCCTGCTGAGCCGCGCGACACCTGCCTGCTCATGTGCCTGATAATCGCCAGCGGAGCCGCGCGACTCCTGCCTGCTCATCTGCTTGATAATCGCCAGCTGAGCCTCGCGACACCTGCCTACTCATCTGCTTTATAATCGCCAGCTGAGCTCCGCAACACCTTCCTGCACATCTGCCTGATAATCGCCAGCTGGGCCGCGCGACACCTGCCTGCTCATGTGCCTAATACTCGCCAGCTGAGCCACGCCACACCTGCCTGCTCATCTGCCTGATACTCGCCAGCTGAGCCGCGTGACACCTGCGTGCTCATGTGCCTGATAATCGCCAGCGGAGCTGCGCGACACCTGCCTGCTCATCTGCCTGATACTCGCCAGCTGAGCCGCGCGACACCTGCGTGCTCATGTGCCTGATAATCGCCAGCTGAGCCTCGCGACACCTGCCTACTCATCTGCTTTATAATCGCCAGCTGAGCTCCGCAACACCTTCCTGCACATCTGCCTGATAATCGCCAGCTGGGCCGCGCGACACCTGCCTGCTCATGTGCCTGATAATCGACAGCGGAGCCGCGCAACACCTGCATGCTCATCTGCCTGATACTCGCCAGCTGAGCCGCGCGACACATGCCTGCTCATCTGCCGGATAATCGCCAGCTGAGCGGCGCGACACTTGCCTTCTCTTCTGCCTGATACTCGCCAGCTGAGCCCCGCGACACCTGAATGCTCATCGGCCTGATACTCGCCAGCTGAGCCGCGACACCTGCCTTTTCTTCTGCCTGATACTCGCCAGCTGAGCCGCGCGACACCTGCCTGCTCATCTGCCGGATAATCGCCAGCTGAGCGGCGCAAACGTGCCTTCTCTTCTGCCTGATACTCGCCAGCTGAGCCACGCGACACCTGCCTGCTCATCTGCTTTTTACTCGCCAGCTGAGCTCCGCAACACCTGCCTGCACATCTGCCTGATAATCGCCAGCTGCGCCGCGCCACACCTGCCTGCTCATGTGCCTAATACTCGCCAGCTGAGAAGCGCCACACCTGCCTGCTCATCTGCCTAATACTCGCCAGCTGAGGCGCGCGACACCTGCCTGCTCATGTGCCTGATAATCTCCAGCAGAGCCGCTCTACACCTGCATGCTCATCTGTCTGATACTCGCAAGCTGAGCCGTACAACACCTCCCTGCTCATCTGCCGGATAATCGCCAGCTGAGCCACGTGACACCTGCCTGCTCATGTGCCTGATAATCGCCAGCGGAGCCGAGCGACACCTGCCTGCTCATCTGCCTGATACTCGCCAGCTGAGCCGCGCGACACCTGCCTGCTCATCTGCCGGATAATCGCCAGCTGAGCGGCACGACACTTGCCTTCTCTGCTGCCTGATACTCGCCAGCTGAGCCCCGCGACACCTGAATGCTCATCGGCCTGATACTCGCCAGCTGAGCCCGCGACACCTGCCTTCTCTTCTGCCTGATACTCGCCAGCTGAGGCGCGCGACACGTGCCTGCTCATGTGCCTGATAATCTCCAGCAGAGCCGCTCGACACCTGCATGCTCATCTGTCTGATACTCGCAAGCTGAGCCGTGTGACACCTGCCTGCTCATCTGCCTGATACTCGCCAGCTGAGCCGCGCAACACCTCCCTGCTCATCTGCCGGATAATCGCCAGCTGAGCCTCGCGACACCTGCCGGCTCTTCTGCTTGATAATCGCCAGCTGAGCTCCCCAACACCTGCCTGCACATCTGGCTGATAATCGCCAGCTGGGCCGTGTGACACCTGCCTGCTCATGTGCCTAATACTCGCCAGCTGAGCCTCGCCACACCTGCATGCTCATGTGCCTGATAATCGCCAGCGGAGCCGCTCGACACCTGCATGCTCATCTGTCTGATACTCGCAAGCTGAGCCACGTGACACCTGCCTGCTCATCTGCCTGATACTCGCCAGCTGAGCCACGTGACACCTGCCTGCTCATCTGCCTGATACTCGCCATCTGAGCCGCGCAACACCTCCCTGCTCATCTGCCTGATACTCGCCAGGTTAGCCCCGCCAACCTGCCTGCTCATCTGCCTGATAATCGCCAGCTGAGCCGCGCGACACCTGCCTGCTCATCTCCCTGATAATTGCCAGCTGAGCCGCGCCACACCTGCCTGCTCATCTGCCTGATACTCGCCAGCTGATCCGCGTGACACCTGCCTGCTCATCTGCCTGATACTCGCCAGCTGAGCCGCGCGACACCTTCCAGCTCATCTGCCTGATACTCGCCAGCTGAGCCGCGTGACACCTGCCTGCTCATCCTCCTGATACTCGCCAGCTGAGCACCGAGACACCTGCCTGCTCATGTGCCTGATAATCGCCAGCGGAGCCGCGCGACACCTGCATGCTCATCTGTCTGATACTCGCAAGCTGAGCCGCACGACACCTGCCTGCTCATCTGCCTAATACTCGCCAGCTGAGCCACGCCACACCTGCCTGCTCATCTGCCTGATAATCGCCAGCTGAGCCTCGCGAAACTTGCCTGCTCATCTGCTTGATAATCGCCAGCTGAGCTCCGCAACACCTGCCTGCACATCTGCCTGATAATCGCCAGCTGGGCCGCTCGACACCTGCCTGCTCATGTGCCTAATACTCGCCAGCTGAGCCGCGCGACACCTAGCTGTTCATCTGCCGGATAATCGCCAGCTGAGCGGCGTGACACTTGCCTTCTCTTCTGCCTGATACTCGCCAGCTGAGCTGCGCGACACCTGCCTGCTCATGTGCCTAATACTTGCCCGCTGAGCCGCGCCACACCTGCCTGCTCATCTGCCTGATACTCGCCTGCTGAGCCGCGCGACAGCTGCCTGCTCATGTGCCTGATAATCGCCAGTGGAGCCGCGCGACTCCTGCCTGCTCATCTGCTTGATAATCGCCAGCTGAGCCTCGCGACACCTGCCTGCTCATCTGCTTGATAATCGCCAGCTGAGCTCCGCAACACCTGCCTGAACATCTGCCTGATAAACGCCAGCTGGGCCGGGCGACACCTGCCTGCTCATGTGCCTAATACTCGCCAGCTGAGCCACGCCACACCTGCCTGCTCATCTGCCTGATACTCGCCAGCTGAGCACCGAGACACCTGCCTGCTCATGTGCCTGATAATCGCCAGGGAGCCGCGCGACACCTGCATGCTCATCTGTCTGATACTCGCAAGCTGAGCCGCACGACACCTGCCTGCTCATCTGCCTAATACTCGCCAGCTGAGCCACGCCACACCTGCCTGCTCATCTGCCTGATAATCGCCAGCTGAGCCTCGCGACACTTGCCTGCTCATCTGCTTGATAATCGCCAGCTGAGCTCCGCAACACCTGCCTGCACATCTGCCTGATAATCGCCAGCTGGGCCGCTCGACACCTGCCTGCTCATGTGCCTAATACTCGCCAGCTGAGCCGCGCCACACCCGCCTGCTCATCTGCCTGATACTCGCCAGCTGAGCCACGCGACACCTGCCTGTTCATCTGCCGGATAATCGCCAGCTGAGCGGCGTGACACTTGCCTTCTCTTCTGCCTGATACTCGCCAGCTGAGCTGCGCGACACCTGCCTGCTCATGTGCCTGATAATCGCCAGCTGAGCCGCGCGAGACCTGTCTGCAAATCTGCCTGATAATCGCCAGCTGGGCCGCGCGACACCTGCCTGCTCATGTGCCTTATACTCGCCAGCTGAGCCGCGCCACACCTGCCTGCTCATCTGCCTGATACTCGCCAGCCTGAGCCGCGCGACACCTGCCTGCTCATCTGCCTGATAATCGCCAGCTGGGCCGAGCGACACCTGCCTGCTCATCTGCCTGATACTCGCCAGCTGAGCCCCGCGACACCTGAATGCTCATCGGCCTTATACTCGCCTGCTGAGCGCGCGACACCTGCCTTCTCTTCTGCCTGATACTCGCCAGCTGGGCCGCGCGACACCTGCCTGCTCCTCTGCCGGATAATCGCCAGCTGAGCGGCGTGACACTTGCCTTCTCTTCTGCCTGATACCTCGCCAGCTGAGCCGCGCGACACCTGCCTGCTCATGTGCCGGATAATCGCCAGCTGTGCTCCGCAACACCTGCCTGCACATCTGCCTGATAATCGCCAGCTGAGCCGCGCGAGACCTGTCCTGCAAATCTGCCTGATAATCGGCAGCTGGGCCGCGCGACACCTGCCTGCTCATGTGCCTAATACTCGCCCGCTGAGCCGCGCCACACCTGCCTGCTCATCTGCCTGATACTCGCCTGCTGAGCCGCGCGACACCTGCCTGCTCATGTGCCTGATAATCGCCAGCGGAGCCGCGCGACTCCTGCCTGCTCATCTGCTTGATAATCGCCAGCTGAGCCTCGCGACACCTGCCTACTCATCTGCTTTATAATCGCCAGCTGAGCTCCGCAACACCTTCACTGCACATCTGCCTGATAATCGCCAGCTGGGCCGCGCGACACCTGCCTGCTCATGTGCCTAATACTCGCCAGCTGAGCCACGCCACACCTGCCTGCTCATCTGCCTGATACTCGCCAGCTGAGCCGCGCGACACCTGCGTGCTCATGTGCTGATAATCGCCAGCGGAGCTGCGCGACACCTGCCTGCTCATCTGCTTGATAATCGCCATCTGAGCCTCGCGACACTTGCCTGCTCATCTGCTTGATAATCGCCAGCTGAGCTCCGCAACACCTGCCTGCACATCTGCCTGATAATCGCCAGCTGGCCGCTCGACACCTGCCTGCTCATGTGCCTAATACTCGCCAGCGGAGACGCGCCACACCTGCCTGCTCATCTGCCTGATACTCGCCAGCTGAGGCGCGCGACACCCTGCCTGCTCATCTGTCTGATACTCGCCAGCTGAGCCGCGCGACACCTGCCTGCTCATCTGCCGGATAATCGCCAGCTGATCGGCGTGACACTTGCCTTCTCTTCTGCCTGATACTCGCCAGCTGAGCCGCGCGACACCTGGCTGCTCATGTGCCTGATAATCGCCAGCTGAGCCGCGCGAGACCTGTCTGCAATCTGCCTGATAATCGCCAGCTGGGCCGCGCGACACCTGCCTGCTCATCTGCCTGATACTCGCCTGCTGAGCCGCGCGACACCTGCCTGCCTCATCTGCCTGATAATCGCCAGCTGGGCCGCGCGACCCCTGACTGCTCCTCTGCCTGATTACTCGCCAGCTGAGCCGCGCGAGACCTGTCTGCAAATTCTTGCCTGAAATCGCACAGCTGGGCCGGCGAAACACCACTGCCTGCTCATGTGCCTAATACTCGCCGCTTGAGCCGCGCCACACCTGCCTGCTCATCTGCCTGATACTCGCCAGCTGAGCCGAGCGACACCTGCCTGCTCATTTGCCTGATACTCGCCAGCTGAACCTCGCGACACCTTGCCTGCTCATCTGCTGATATTCGCCAGCTGAGCTCGCAACACCTGCCTGCACAATCTGGCCTGATAATCGCCTCTGGGCCGCTCGACACCTGCCTGCTCATGTGCCTAATACTCGCAGCTTGATCCGCCACACCTGCCTGCTCATCTGCCTGATACTCGCCAGCTGAGCCGCGCGACACCTGCCTGCTCATCTGCCGGATAATCGCCAGCTGAGCCGCGCGACACCTGCCTGCTCATCTGCCTGATACTCGCCAGCTGAGCCGCGCGACACCTGCCTGCAAATCTGCCTGATAATCGCCAGCTGGGCCGCGCGACACCTGCCTGCTCATCTGCCTGATACTCGCCAGCTGAGCCGCGCGACACCTGCCTGCTCATCTGCCTGATAATCGCCAGCTGAGCCGCGCGACACCTGCCTGCTCATCTGCCTGATACTCGCCAGCTGAGCCGCGCGACACCTGCCTGCTCATCTGCCTGATACTCGCCAGCTGAGCCGCGCGACACCTGCCTGCTCATCTGCCTGATACTCGCCAGCTGAGCCCGCGACACCTGCCTGCTCATCTGCCTGATATCGCCAGCTGGGCCGCGCGACACCTGCCTGCTCATGTGCCTAATACTCGCCAGCTGAGCCGCGCCACACCTGCCTGCTCATCTGCCTGATACTCGCCAGCTGAGCCGCGCGACACCTGCCTGCTCATCTGCCTGATAATCGCCAGCTGAGCCGCGCGACACCTGCCTGCTCATCTGCCTGATAATCGCCAGCTGAGCTCCGCAACCCTGCCTGCTCATCTGCCTGATAATCGCCTCTGGGCCGCTCGACACCTGCCTGCTCATGTGCCTGATACTCGCCAGCTGAGCCGCGCGACACCTGCCTGCTCATCTGCCTGATAATCGCCAGCTGAGCCGCGTGACACCTGCCTGCTCTCTGCCTGATACTCGCCAGCTGAGCCGCGCGACACCTGCCTGCTCATGTGCCTGATACTCGCCAGCTGAGCCGCGCGACACCTGCCTGCTCATCTGCCTGATAATCGCCAGCTGAGCCGCGCGACACCTGCCTGCTCATCTGCCTGATAATCGCCAGCTGAGCCGCGCGACACCTGCCTGCTCATCTGCCTGATACTCGCCAGCTGAGCCGCGCGACACCTGCCTGCTCATCTGCCTGATACTCGCCAGCTGAGCCGCGCGACACCTGCCTGCTCATCTGCCTGATACTCGCCAGCTGAGCCGCGCGACACCTGCCTGCTCATCTGCCTGATACTCGCCAGCTGAGCCGCGCGACACCTGCCTGCTCATCTGCCTGATAATCGCCAGCTGGGCCGCGCGACACCTGCCTGCTCATGTGCCTAATACTCGCCAGCTGAGCCGCGCGACACCTGCCTGCTCATCTGCCTGATACTCGCCAGCTGAGCCGCGCGACACCTGCCTGCTCATGTGCCTGATAATCGCCAGCTGAGCCTCGCGACACCTGCCTGCTCATCTGCCTGATAATCGCCAGCTGAGCCCGCGACACCTGCCTGCTCATCTGCCTGATAATCGCCAGCTGGGCCGCCGACACCTGCCTGCTCATGTGCCTAATACTCGCCAGCTGAGCCGCGCACACCTGCCTGCTCATCTGCCTGATACTCGCCAGCTGAGCCGCGCGACACCTGCCTGCTCATCTGCCGGATAATCGCCAGCTGAGCCGCGCGACACCTGCCTGCTCATCTGCCTGATACTCGCCAGCTGAGCCGCGCGACACCTGCCTGCTCATGTGCCTGATACTCGCCAGCTGAGCCGCGCGACACCTGCCTGCTATCTGCCTGATAATCGCCAGCTGAGCCGCGCGACACCTGCCTGCTCATCTGCCTGATACTCGCCAGCTGAGCCGCGCGACACCTGCCTGCTCATCTGCCTGATACTCGCCAGCTGAGCCGCGCGACACCTGCCTGCTCATCTGCCTGATACTCGCCAGCTGAGCCGCGCGACACCTGCCTGCTCATCTGCCTGATAATCGCCAGCTGAGCCGCGCGACACCTGCCTGCTCATCTGCTGATAATCGCCAGCTGAGCCCGCACACCTGCCTGCTCATCTGCCTGATACTCGCCAGCTGGGCGCGCGACACCTGCCTGCTCATGTGCCTGATACTCGCCAGCTGAGCCGCGCCACACCTGCCTGCTCATCTGCCTGATACTCGCCAGCTGAGCCGCGTGACACCTGCCTGCCTCTGCCTGATACTCGCAGCTGAGCCGCGCGACACCTGCCTGCTCATCTGCCTGATACTCGCCAGCTGAGCGGCCGACACCTGCCTGCTCATCTGCCTGATACTCGCCAGCTGAGACGCGCGACAACCTGCCTGCTCATCTGCCTGATAATCGCCAGCTGAGCCGCGCGACACCTGCCTGCTCATCTGCCTGATACTCGCCAGCTGAGCCGCGCGACACCTGCCTGCTCATCTGCCTGATACTCGCCAGCTGAGCGGCGCGACACCTGCCTGCTCATCTGCCTGATACTCGCCAGCTGAGCGCGCGACACCTGCCTGCTCATCTGCCTGATAATCGCCAGCTGAGCCGCAGACACCTGCCTGCTCATGTGCCTGATACTCGCCAGCTGAGCCGCGCGACACCTGCCTGCTCATCTGCCTGATACTCGCCAGCTGAGCGCGCGACACCTGCCTGCTCATCTGCCTGATAATCGCCAGCTGAGCCGCGCGACACCTGCCTGCTCATCTGCCTGATACTCGCCAGCTGAGCCGCGCGACACCTGCCTGCTCATCTGCCTGATACTCGCCAGCTGAGCCGGCTGACACCTGCCCGCTCATCTGCCTGATACTCGCCAGCTGAGCCGCGCGACACCTGCCTGCTCATCTGCCTGATAATCGCCAGCTGAGCCGCGCGACACCTGCCTGCTCATCTGCCTGATACTCGCCAGCTGAGCCGCGCACACCTGCCTGCTCATCTGCCTGATACTCGCCAGCTGAGCCGCGCGACACCTGCCTGCTCATCTGCCTGATACTCGCCAGCTGAGCCGCGCGACACCTGCCTGCAAATCTGCCTGATAATCGCCAGCTGGGCCGCGCGACACCTGCCTGCTCATGTGCCTAATACTCGCCAGCTGAGCCGCGCCACACCTGCCGCTCATCTGCCTGATACTCGCCAGCTGAGCCGCGCGACACCTGCCTGCTCATGTGCCTGATACTCGCCAGCTGAGCCGCGCGACACCTGCCTGCTCATCTGCTTGATAATCGCCAGCTGAGCCTCGCGACACTTGCCTGCTCATCTGCTTGATACTCGCCAGCTGAGCTCCGAAACACCTGCCTGCTCATCTGCCTGATAATCGCCAGCTGGGCCGCGCGACACCTGCCTGCTCATGTGCCTGATACTCGCCAGCTGAGCCGCGCGACACCTGCGGCTCATCTGCCTGATACTCGCCAGCTGAGCGCGCGACACCTGCCTGCTCATCTGCCTGATACTCGCCAGCTGAGCCGCGCGACACTGCCTGCTCATCTGCCTGATACTCGCCAGCTGAGCCGCGCGACACCTGCT
>NW_020867844.1:0-22516 GCF_003369695.1 Bos indicus x Bos taurus
CAGGGCAACAAACAGAAACAGTAGAAGGTGTGGTAGATATTAACCCACTGTATTAATCAAGCACTTCAATCATCAATGGTCTCAAAACAAATGAAGACAAACATAGTAATATCAGGTGTTAAAAATTGTAACTGTATGTTGTATAAAAAGAAAAATTTTAAATAGGAACACACAGGTAGATGAAAGCTAAAGGATAGAGAAAAATGCACCATGCCAAAACTAATGAAAAGAAAGGTGGAACTAGTTAAGAATTTCAGACAATGTAGATTTTCAGACCAAGGAATCCTCAGAGATAAAAGCAGCTTTACAAAATGACAATAAGCTCCATTCTCCAAGAAGGCAAATGAATCCTTCATGTTTGCACTCAGAACAACAAAGGGGCAAAGTAAAATAAGCAAGGTCTGCAAGAATGCAAGGAGAAATACACAAATCCATTATTACAGTCATACATCACCACCCGTTTATCAAAAGCTATAAATTTCATCAGGCAGAAAATCAGGAAGGGCAGAGCTGAACTGAAGAAACACTATAAAACAATTTGATTTAATTGTAATTTATGGAATGCTTTATGCAACAAGGGCAGAATACACATTCCTAAGTTTACATGGAACATTCACCAAAACAGAATACATTCTGGGACATAAAAAATACCTTAACAAATCTGAAACACAAAAATCATACAAGCTATGCTCTTAAGACCACAAAGACATTTATCTAGATATAAAACAATATAATGATAAAAAGTAATAGATATCAATAGCAGCAAGAGAATTGGTACAACCCCTCAACACGTGGAGATTCAACAACACGCTTTGAAATTATATATAAGATTCAAAGAAGTCTCAAGAAAAATTAAATTTATTTTGAAATAAATTAGACCACAATGTTTCAAAGAATGTGAGATGCAGCAAAACAGTGCCTAGAGGGAAATTTATGCCATGAAACAAATAGACTGTGAAAACGCTAAGATGTATAAACAATAATATAAAGGCATGTACCTTAAGAAATGATAAAAAAAAAAGCATATAAAATGCAAAGTAAGCAGACTATAAAAAGCAAAAATTAGGAAAAAAATTAACTTGGGCTCTTTGACAAGATTAATAATATTGATAAAGATCTAGTCAAGATAACTAAGGAAAGAAGGAAGACAAAAAGTATAAATATCAGAAAGGAACAGAGGAGAAAATGAAAAGGATTTGATAAAATTCAACATCCATTTATGAATACAAACTACTAACAGAGGGAACTTTCATTTCTTGAGAATGAACATCTTAATGACACTTGTAGCCAAATCTGTAACATTTGTTTGTATAACACGATTGATTATCCTTGTGAAACATCTGAAAGAAATCACAACGACAGAGATAGCTACTGGAATTAATAGGAGAGAGACTGAGGGTTAATCAACTGCATTCCATGATTGAGCCCCAGGTTCAATCCTTGGTCAGGTAATTAAGATCCTGTAAGCTGTGTGGTGCAGCTGCAAAAAAAAAAAAAAGAAGATGAAGACAGATCCGTACAACTCATCCTGATGATGCCTGATGTTTAGTTAGATGTGGTGACCCCTTGGGTTTGGTTCTCCGTGAAGGCTGTTCCCATTAAAGGATGAAGGCCGGCAAGTCTCCACTGAGCTCCACCAGGCACCAGGGTGCAGTCATCCTTAGTCTAGGCACTTCCCTGAGCTGTGCAATCAGTTCATCCCAAGCAACTACAAGGGAACCAAGGTGTTGGAGGAGGGTGGCTCCTCTAGCACCACAGCATTCTTTAAAGGATCGAAGAAAGAAATGTCTTCTCTCCAAGGGAGGTATAAGCCAGAGGGCCAAGTTTTGGGTTCATCATACCACAAATCAGTGTGAGTAGGGGAGCAGAGTTGCTGGGGTGCTATTTCCAGGACCAGGACTATAATAGGCACCTCAGTGGAGGGCCATACAATCAGTGCTTATGGGAGGCCTCTATTTTTAGAGAACCCAGAATATGAGTAACCAAGCAAGACCCTATTGGGCCTTTGGGAACAGACAACCCACATCTACCTGCTCTTGTCTATAGAAACACTTTAGCCTCCTGGTCCCTTTGTGTCTTGGAGTAAATTTAATCAGAGATGTGAGCAAATGCAGAAAGAAAGGAAAACAGTTAAGTAAGACAAAGTAATATGGAATAATAAATCGTAATGGAAGGAGTTAACTCTAGAGGCTTTCTGGTGGCTCAGTGGTAAAGAATTCGCCAATGGCACCCCACTCCAGTACTTTTGCCTAGAAAATCCCGTGGACGGAGGAGCCTGGTAGGCTGCGGTCCAAGGGGTCGCTAGAGTTGGACACGACTTAGCCACTTCACTTTCACTTTTCACTTTCATGCATTGGAGAAGGAAATGGCAACCCACTCCAGTGTTCTTGCCTGGAGAATCCCAGGGATGGGGAAGCCTGGTGGGCTGCCATCTATGGGGTCGCAAAGAGTCGGACACGACTGAAGCGACTTAGCAGTAGCAGCAAATGCAGAAGATTCAGGTTCAGTTCCTGATCCTGGAATATCCTACATGACTGAGAGCAACTAAGCCTGTGGGCCACAACTACTGAGCCTATGCTCTAGAGCTCAGGAATTGCAACTACTGAGCCCATGTGTTACAACTTCTGACTCCTTCGTGACCTAGAGCCCCTCCTACACAAGAGAAGCCACAGCAATGAGAAACCCACAAACCACAACTAGAGAGCAGCCCCCTGCTTGCTACAAGTAGAGAAAATTCTATGCAGGAACTAAGACTGAGAAGAGCCCCCCCTTCCCCTTACCCCCCAAAAAGTTAACTCTATACTGGCCACAACAGGTAGACCCCAGACTGGTTGGAAACAGAAGTTTGATGATGTTAATTCAAGATTACATCACCACCAACCAATCAGAAGAATGTCTACGAACTGATCACATATCCCACAACCCCTTCCCTCACCTTGTCTTTAAAAACCTTTCTCAGAATCTTTCAGAGCATCTGGGCCCAGGAAGCACCAGCTACATGGATGCCTGGCTTGGTGCCCTGCAATACACGCTGCACTTCCCTTCACCACATCAGTGTCAGTAGACTGGCTTTACTGCCCACTGGGCAAGTGGACCCAAGTTTGGTTGCATTAACACATAGAGATAATTACAGTTTTGTTGTTCAATGCTAAGTTGTGTCCAGCTCTGCAACCCCATGGACTGCAGCATGCCAGGTTTCTCTGTTCTTCTCTATCTCCCAGAGATAGTGCTCAAACTCATCCACTGAGTTGATGATGCCATCCAACCAACTCATCCTCTGCCACCTCCTTCTGTTTTAGCTTTCAATCTTTCCAAGCATCAGGGTCTTTTCCAGTGGGTCAGCTCTTCGTATCTGGGCAAAGTATTGAAGTTGCAGCTTCAGAATCAGTCCCTCAATGAATATTCAGGGTTGATTTCCTTTAGGATTGACTAGTTTGATCTCCTTGCAATCCAAGGGACTCTCAAGAGTCTTCTACAGCACCACAATTTAAAAGCATCACTTCTTTGGCACTCAGCCTTCTTTATGGTCCAACTCGCACATCTGTACCTAACTACTGGAAAAACCATAGCTTTGACTATATGGAGTTTTGTAGGCAAAGTGATGTCTCTGCTGTGGCTGTTGGTCCACCATTAGCCAGGGGGCAAGGATCTTTGTTGCAATAGATGCAGGGCCAACAACCCAGAATTACTTAGAACTTTTGGTGAGTCTTCTGGAATCTCACCACCTACTGGCTACCTTTTCCTGTCTCTTCTCCTTTCTGTCAGAAATAACTGCTCTCTATGCAGTATTCTTACCTGGGAAATCCCATGGACAAAGCAGCCTGGCAGGCCACAGTCCATTGGGTCACAAAAGAGTCAGACACAACTTGGCCTCTAACCAAAAACAGGGTGTGTGCGTGCTTGCTTCTTCAGTCGCTTCAGTCATGTCCGACTCTTTGAGACCTCATGGAATGCAGCCCACCAGGCTCCTCTGTCCATGGGATTCTCCAGGCAAGATAATAGAGTGGGTTGCCATGACCTTCTCCGGGGGATCGTCCTGACCCAGGGATTGAACCCGTTGCTCCTGTGTCTGCTGCATTGCAGGCATATTCTTTACTCCCTGAACCACCATTGAAAGCTCCAAGGTAGTAACTACCTTTTGGGCTCACCTCATTCACAGGGTACACTCATCCTCCTAGCCCCCGGTCTTCCCTCCAGCTCTAATGTCTGGGTAAAACCAACCTCAGTCACACCTTCACCCTAAACACAGATAGGTTCCAGCTCAGACATCAACCCAGGACCGCTGGAAGGAGAGCTCCGTTCTCATACTCCTGCTCCCAACTCAGAAACAGCCAACTCGGATCCTCCGAATAGAGAACCGACGTTTGACACCACCACACATGGCACAGGAAAATCTTCCAGCAAACAGTAGTTCAAAAAGCTGGAACCTTCAGGCTTTCTTATTAGAGTCAACTACACAGACTTCCGAGTTGTCCACCAGGAGGCCGGTCCCGCCAATCCGGGCCGAACAGAGCCTTCGGCGGGTCTCCGCAACCCCTGGGAGCTCTCTCACCATTGTGACGTGTTCTGGACCTTTCTGCGTCCTTCCTTCATCTCCAACGACCAGTGCTGGTCCGTGCAACGGACACCGAAGGGCTACCGTGAACACAGAAGGGTAGGGAACACACTACCGGGGAGCCCAGGTAAGGATGAAGGAAGTCTTAGCTCTTGAGGCGCGTCGCCCCGCCCACCAGCCTCAGAGGCCTCCTGGTTGGACAGATCCCAATACCCACGCCTTAGGCCTAAGTGATGAGCTACGGAAGGTGGGATGGGACCTGCAACCTTCTGGCACTTTTGATCTGTGACAAAACTATTTCCTGGCCTTGGATCGCCTCTGCTGTCTTCTGGGGTTCCTCCTGCAATGGGATTCTTGATTCTGTTTCAAGGTGGAGCAAGTACAGATGAGACAGTGGCCCACACCAGAGCAGACTGGAGCAAGGAAGCCTTATGTCCTCCAGGGGTCAAGGCTTGATGTAAGCCTGTGTGGCAACTCATGGAACTGTGCTTCTTCTTAAAAAAGCAGAGGCAGTCCCTCGTGGTCCAGTGGTTAAGAGTCGTCTTGCCAATGCAGGTAACACAAGTTTGATCCCAAGCTCGGGAAGATCCCACAGGCCTCTGGGCCACTGAGCCGGAGGGTCACAACTACTGAGCCCCCTGAGCAACAAAAGAAGCCACTGCAATGAGGAGCCCAGACAACACAATTAGAGAAAGCCCGCATGCAGCAATGAAGACCAAGCAGGGTAAGAAAGAAAAGAAAAGCAGACCCTTAAATATGAACTCATCAGTTAAAATAATACATACCTACTGTATAGAAATATTGTATAGGAACCTGGAATGTCAGGTCCATGAATCAAGGCAAATTGGAAGTGGTCAAACAAGAGATGGCAAGAGTGAATGTCGACATTCTAGGAATCAGCGAACTAAAATGGACTGGAATAGGTGAATTTAACTCAGATGACCATTATATCTACTACTGCGGGCAGGAATCCCTCAGAATAAATGGAGTGGCCATCATGGTCAACAAATTACTCTGAAATGCAGTACTTGGATGCAATCTCAAAAACGACAGAATGATCTCTGTTCGTTTCCAAGGCAAACGATTCAATATCACAGTAATCCAAGCCTATGCCCCAACCAGTAACGCTGAAGAAGCTGACGTTGAATGGTTCTATGAAGACCTACAAGACCTTTTAGAACTAACACCCAAAAAAGATGTCCTTTTCATTATAGGGGACTGGGATGCAAAAGTAGGAAGTCAAGAAACACCTGGAGTAACAGGCAAATTTGGTCTTGGAATATGGAATGAAGCAGGGCAAAGACTAATAGAGTTTTGCCAAGAAAATGCATTGGTCATAACAAACACTCTCTTCCAACAACACAAGAGAAGACTCTACACATGGACATCATCAGATGGTCAACACTGAAATCAGATTGATTATATTCTTTGCAGCCAAAGATGGAGAAGCTCTACACAGTCAACAAAAACAAGACCAGGAGCTGACTGTGGCTCAGACCATGAACTCCTTATTGCCAAATTCAGACTTAAATTGAAGAAAGTAGGGAAAACCAGTAGACCATTCAGATATGACCTAAATCAAATCCCTTATGATTATACAGTGGAAGTGAGAAATAGATTTAAGGGCCTAGATCTGATAGATAAGAGTGCCTGATGAACTATGGAATGAGGTTCGTGACATTGTACAGGAGACAGGGATCAAGACCATCCCTATGGAAAAGAAATGCAAAAAAGTAAAATGGCTGTCTGAGGAGGCCTTATAAATAGCTGCAAAAGAAGAGAAGCAAAAAGCAAAGGAGAAAAGGAAAGATATAAGCATCGGAATGCAGAGTTCCAAAGAATAGCAAGAAGAGATAAGAAAGCCTTCTTCAGTGATCAATGCAAAGAAATAGAGGAAAACAACAGGATGGGAAAGAATAGAGATCTCTTCAAGAAAATTAGAGATACCAAGGGAACATTTCATGCAAAGATGGGCTCGATAAAGGACAGAAATGGTATGGACCTAACAGAAGCAGAAGATATTAAGAAGAGATGGCAAGAATACACAGAAGAACTGTACAAAAAAGATCTTCACGACCCAGATAATCACGATGGTGTGATCACTGACCTAGAGCCACATATCCTGGAATGTGAAGTCAAGTGGGCCTTAGAAAGCATCACTACGAACAAAGCTAGTGCAGGTGATGGAATTCCAGTGGAGCTATTTCAAATCCTGAAAGATGATGCTGTGAAAGTGCTGCACTTAATATGCCAGCAAATTTGGAAAACTCAGCAGTGGCCACACGACTGGAAAAGGTCAGTTTTCATTCTAATCCCAAAGAAAGGCAATGCCAAAGAATGCTCAAACTACCACACAATTGCACTCATCTCACATGCTAGCAAAGTAATGCTCAAAATTCTCCAAGCCAGGCTTCAGCAATACGTGAACCGTGAACTTCCTGATGTTCAAGCTGGTTTTAGAAAAGGCAGAGGAACCAGAGATCAAATTGCCAACATCCGCTGGATCATGGAAAAAGCAAGAGTTGCAGAAAAACATCTCTTTCTGCTTTATTGACTATGCCAAAGCCTTTGACTGTGTGGATCAGAATAAACTGTGGAAAATTCTGAAAGAGATGGGAATACCAGAACCTGATCTGCCTCTTGAGAAATCTGTATGCAGGTCAGGAAGCAACAGTTAGAACTGGACATGGAACAACAGACTGGTTCCAAATAGGAAAAGGAGTATGTCAAGGCTGTATATTATCACCCTGCTTATTTAACTTCTATGCAGAGTACATCATGAGAAATGCTGGACTGGAAGAAACACAAGCTGGAATCAAGATTGCTGGGAGAAATATCAATAACCTCAGATATGCAGATGACACCACCCTTATGGCAGAAAGTGAAGAGGAACTAAAGAGCCTCTTGATGAAAGTGAAAGAGGAGAGTGAAAAAGTTGGTTTAAAGCTCAACATTCAGAAAACGAGGATAGATCATGGCATCTGGTCCCACCACTTCATGGCAGATAGATGGGGAAACAGTGGAAACAGTGTCAGACTTTATTTTGGGGGGCTCCAAAATCACTGCAGATGGTGACTGCAGCCATGGAATTAAAAGACGCTTACTCCTTGGAAAGAAAGTTATGACTAACCTAGATAGCATATTCAAAAGCAGAGACATTACTTTGCCAACAAAGGTTTGTCTAGTCAAGGCTATGGTTTTTCCAGTGGTCATGTATGGATGTGAGAGTTGGACTGTGAAGAAGGCTGAGCACTGAAGAATTGATGCTTTTGAACTGTGGTGTTGGAGAAGACTCTTGAGAGTCCCTTGGACTGCAAGGAGATCCAACCAGTCCACTCTGAAGGAGATCAGCCCTGGGATTTCTTTGGAGGGAATGATGCTAAAGCTGAAACTCCAGTACTTTGGCCCCCTCATGCAAAGAGTTGACTCATTGGAAAAGAGTCTGATGCTGGGAGGGATTGGGGGCAGGAGGAGAAGGGGACAACAGAGGATGAGATGGCTGGATGGCATCACTGACTCGATGGATGTGAGTCTGAGTGAACTCCGGGAGTTAATGATGGACAGGGAGGCCTGGCGTGTTGCGATTCATGGGGTCGGAAAGAGTCGGACACGACTGAGCGACTGAACTGAACTGAACTGACCGTATAGAACTTGGAAGGAAAGTTATGACCAACCTAGACAGCATATTTAAAAGCAGAGACATTACTTGGCCAACAAAGTTCAGTCTAGTCAAGGCTATGGTTTTTCCAGTAGTCATGTATGGATGTGAGAGTTGGACTAAAGAAAGCTGAACGCAGAAGAATTAATGCTTTTGAACTCTGGTGTTGGAGAAGACTCTTGAGAGTCCCTTGGACTGCAAGGAGATCCAACCAGTCCATCCTAAAGATCAGTCCTGGGTGTTCATTGGAAGGACTGATGTTGAAGCTGAAACTCCAATACTTTGGCCATCTGATGGGAAGAGCTGACTCATTGGAAAAGACCCTGATTCTGGGAAAGACTGAGGGCAAGAGAAGAAGGGGATGACAGAGGATGAGATGGTTGGATGGCATCACCTACTCAATGGACATGAGTTTGGGTAAACGCCGGGAATTGGTGATGAACAGGGAGGACTGGTGTGTTGCAGTCCATGGGGTCGTAAAGAGTCGGACATGGCTGAGTGACCGAACTGAACTGTATAGAACAGGGAACTCTACTCAATACTCTGAAGTGACCTATATGCAAAAAGAATCTAAAACAGAGTGGATATAAATTTATGTATAACTGATTCATATACAAGTTTATATATGAATATTCATTGGAGAAGGAAATGGCAACCCACTCCAGTATTCTTGCCTAGAGAATCCCATGGACAGAGGAGCCTGGTGGGCTGCTGTCCATGGGGTTGCACAGAGTTGGACACAACTGAAGTGACCTAGCATGCATGCATGTATTGGAGAAGGAAATAGCAACCCACTCCAGCATTCTTGCCTGGAGAACCCAGGGACAGAGGAGCCTGGTGGGCTGCCGTCTATGGGGTCGCACAGTGTCAGACAGGACTGAAGTGACTTAGCAGCAGCAGCAGCAGCATGAATATTCAAACATATTCATGTATAAGTTTATGTATAGCTGAAATCAACACAACATTGTAAATCAAGTATACAATAAAAATTTTTTAAAAAGATTGTTCATTGTAAGTGTATTGAAATTCAATTATCTTTTATATTTTTATCTTGTATACTATCACTTTGCTGAACTCAATAATGAGTTCTAATATGTTTTGTTGTGTGTGTATTTTCAATAGGATTTTTAAGATTTTTCTAAATAGAATATATCTCACCTGCATGTAGAAATACTTTTACATCAGGACTTCCCTGGCCGTCTAGTGTTTACGATCCTCTGCTACCACAACATGGTTTGATCCCTAATTGGGGAACCCAGGTCCCAAATGCCATGACATGGACAAGAACAAAAAAAAATTTTTTTTTTACATCTTGCTAACCAATCTATAAGCATTTTGTCGTCTTTTCTTGTGTAATGGTTTTAATCTTCAGTACATTCTGCATATCTGAGGTTGTTGCTATTTCTCCCAGCAATCCTGATTTCAGCTTGTGATTCATCCAG
The DNA here is from genome assembly GCF_003369695.1 of Bos indicus x Bos taurus. Taxonomy (NCBI): domain Eukaryota; kingdom Metazoa; phylum Chordata; class Mammalia; order Artiodactyla; family Bovidae; genus Bos; species Bos indicus x Bos taurus. The sequence continues at coordinate 9,656 of NW_020867844.1, forward strand.
TACAGCATTTCACCCAGCTTTGGTTTTTCCAGTAGTCATGTATGGCTGTGAGAGTTGGACCATAAAGAAGGCCGAGGGCCAATATATAGTCCTGTCGTACTCCTTTCCCAATTTTGAACCAGTCTGTTATTCGATGTCCGATTCTAACGGTTGCTGCTTGACCTGCATAACTTTTAATAATTATAAAATTGCACATGAACTGTAGATATCCGTGTTTTATCACCAGGGGGAATCTTTACTGTTAATCAAAGAAAGCAGGACTTTTTATATTGCTGCCTTCCATCTTCTTACATAAGAATGCAGATCCTGAAGAAGTGTTTAATATGTATTATGTGGTAGAAACATAAGTGATCAATAACGACATCTTCACGGATTGAGGCACTTATCAAATAAAAGATATACACACACCCCAGCCTCGTATTATGTCACATAACATTTTATACTTTCCTTCAATACCCTTATTTGCATTTCATAAACCAAAGCTTACCGTTTATTAACCACCTCTCTTTTCCTACTAAATACAAGCATCAGAACTACAAGAACTTATCTCCTGCCAAAATACACAAATCCTACAGTGCCTTGGTTACTTATGTTGAATGGACTATGTTGACCCTAAAGTGCGTGCCAATGAGGGTTGTGAAACCTTAGAATCAAAAGTATAGTCTCCAGCTTCCCTGCAGACTATAATATACATATATATATAGTGAATATATATTCCCTTTGTTGCAGGAGAGAAACCAAAACAATACTGTAAAGCAATTATCCTCCAATTAAAAAATAATAATAAAATTTGAGAAAAAGGAATCTCATTGCAGGAAGAGCTGCAGAACAGCGTAGAGGTAAACCCAGGCTAGGAAACGTGTCTTTCACCAAACAAAAATGCCAGACAGGGACTGGTCCCAGCCCATCTCCAACAGATTGTCCCTCAAGCATGAGAGGCGGGGCATTGGAATCTGTCCAACCAAGAGGCCGCTGAGTCCGGTGGGCGGGGAAATACCCGCCCTCCACTCCCAAGGAATGCAGTCGTTTTCTTTCTTGCACAGTGCGGAGTCGCCAGCATCCTGTTCTTTCCTCGCTGGTTTACCGGCCTAGTTACTCTTACTCATCTTCAGTCGTCCTGTCATCTGATCTGGTCGTTAGAGTCCTTGGGAGGGACTCAGATAATCCCAGGAAACCTGGAAAATGGTGAGTGTGCTGACCCGGGCTAGGGACGCCGGGCAGGGATTGATCCGAACCCGCCATCTTTTGACCCGGCACCGCGTCGTCACCCCCGGAGTCAGCGGATACGCGGGGTGTGGATTCCGCTCGGACCTCAGTCCCCTCTGGCTCACAGCGGGGTGGTTGGCCCGGCACCCGGACGGCTGGCATTTGTGTTTGTTCCATCACTTCGCGCAGGAACTTCGGTTCCGGAGCCTCTCGGCGCGGCTCTGCCTCCGCACCCCGTCTTCTCCCCGAGATTGTGCGGTGACCACGTGCATGGTTTTTGTGACTCCACGTTTGGGTCGTGGGATTACCTGTCGTGTCAAAGGTCCCAGCCCCTCTTTTCTGCGCAGGGGCACCCGGGTTCCTCTGAGTTTTCCAATTGTTCGGGAAGCCGCGTCTCAAATCGAAGACCTTAGCCCTCGTTTGTTGCTCCTTGTAGGGCTAGCAATAAATCGTTAAATTTCCAAATCGCTCCCCTCCAGTTTCACCTCTCCAATTCAAATAATCTGTCAACTCTTCGTCTCTGCCCTGCATTTCAAATAAACTGAGTATTTTATTAATTGTTTATTCTATTTGCACAGAGTCGTGAATGTCATTTTTCCTTGGGCCGGGGGGTGGTCTGTGGATATTTCACCTGATGGGAAAGCCGACAATAACCACTTGGAAGTGGGTGTATGAAATCCGTTCTCTTCCGGATTTTGTTTTCTGGGAAGAGACGTCCTGTCGGAAATTGTTTTGTGAAGGGTATTTATTTTGGGGGCGAGGGGGGTACTTTTCCAGACGATCAATCCTGCCCGTTTCTGGGTTAGTCCCTTTCAAAAATTTCCTCACTTAAGTTTCTTTTCTCAATAGCGTAAGATGTACTCAATTAACAGAGCTTGAAAGAGCATATACAGTAGTTGCTAAAAGGTAAGAGGGGTGAATTTCAGGGGAAAAGTTTCCAGTGTTCCATTTGAGTTGTGAGGAATTTTTGTTTCACTTTTTTTTCATTCCCTAAGTGATTATGGTGAGTTCTTTTGGACTCTTAGTTCTTTCTGGTTGATTTCAAATGACATTCTAGGATTTAGAGTTGCAGACAAAATATTCAAGTATGACTACCGTGGATGCATGCTCTCTTGAGTTGGAGTCTTTGCGACCCCATGGACTGTAGTCTGCCAGGGATGAGCCTGTCCTTGGGATATTCCAGGCAAGAATACTGAAGTGAGTTGCCATTTCCTCCTCCAGGGGATCTTCCCTACCCAGGGATCAAACCCATGTCTCCTGAATCTCTTGCATTGGCAGACGGATTCTTTACTACTGAACCATCAGGGAAGTCACATTCAAATATGATTAATTGTGTAGTAAATAAATTTGCCTTAAAAATAATGATTGACATTTTTTCATTAAAAAATTTATTCATATTAATTTTTGGCTGTGCTAGATCTTCCTTGATGCACAAGTGCTTTCTCTAGTTGTGGAGATCAAGGGCTAGTCTTCATGTGTAGCACAGGCTTCTTGTTGCAGTGGCTTCTCTTGTTGTGGAACATGAGCTCTGGGGCGTGCAGGCTTCAGTAGTTGCAGATCTGGGGCTCCAGTAGCTGTGGCACAGGGGCTTAGCTGCTCCCATGCATGTGGGATTTCCTAGATCAAGAATCAAACAGGTATCATCTGCATTGGCAGGTGGATTCTCATCCGCTGTGCCACCAGGGAAGTCCAATATGTTTTTTCTGAAAGAAATAGATACATGGGGTTTTCTGGGTGAATGAGAGAAATGGCTTATAATTTTCCTCTCTCGTTTCTACAAAAAACACTGAATTTGAATGATTTTCTCTAGCTGGTCAAACAGGATTTGTGTATTTACAATTTTCAGTAGTGGTTGAGAGCCCATGAGGTGGGGAGCAGAGCCTGAGATCAGTGTCTTCAGGCTAAGGCCCCTTTTGAGCCTGTGAGGGGAAGTACTTGAAGGTCCTCATATACTTGGAATCTCACAGTTTATTGCTTTGTCAGATTGACTTCTTTCAGGTAGCAATATACTATTGAGCTTTCCTTTCTGTATTTTCGTAGCTTGCTACTTCATTTCTTTTTGTTAGTGAATAGTATTACATGGTATGCATATACCACTGGTTATTTGACTCAGGTTATGTAGCTTACCTGTTAACTCATGCCAGTTTTGATTTGTGTATGCGTTTTGTGTGAATAGGGCTTCCCTGGAGGCTCAGGGCTGCCCTGTAAAGCCTGTGCCTGCAATGCGGGAGACCCGGGTCTGATCCCTGGGTCAGGAAGATCCCCTGGAGAAGGAAATGGCAACCCACTGCAGTACTCTTGCCTGGAAAATTCCATGGGCTATAATCCATGGGGTCGAAAAGAGTCAGACATGACTGAGCAACTTCACTTTCACTTTTCACTTTTGTGTGAATATGAGTCAACCTCATTTAGACAAATAACAAAGAGTGTGATTGCTGGGTCTTAATAGACATACTAAGAGTATATTTTGTTTTTGAAAGAAAGCTCTTATCTTCCTTTGTAGAGTGCCAAATTCTATTCCCTCCATCAGTGAATGAGGGTTATCTTCACATCTATTTGGTGTTCTGAGTGTTTTGCATTTTAATCATTAAATATATATAGTGCTATAGAACTATAGTGATAACTCATTAAAAAATATTTATTTATTTGCACCAGGTCTTAGTTGTGGCATACTGGCAGGATCTTTTTAGTTGTGGCATGCAAACTCTTGGTTGCTACATATGGGATCTAGTTTCCCGACTAGAGATAGAACCCAGGCCCCCTGCATTTGGAGCGTGGAGTTTTAACCACTGCATCACCATGGAAGCCCTGTTAATATCCTTTCTGATTTTTAAAATTTTATTATCCTATTTTCTTCTCTTTAGTGTTTCATTGGGTAGATGCTTGCATTATTTTTTACAGATCTTTGTTTTCTCCTAGTGCATTTGGTGATGGCATAAACTCTGTAGGCACTGCTTTTACTGCCTCCCACAATTTAGCATATAAGAAATTTTAATGTCTTGAGACTTCTTATTGATACCATCGTGTTATTTATAAATGTCTTTTAAAAAAAATCTTTATGTGTCTTAGGGTTTTCCAATTCTCTCGCATCTGTTGATTGCTACATGAATGCCTTTGAGTTCTAAGAGCATAGTTTGTATGATTTTTGTTCTTTCAAATTTGCTGAAGTATGCTGTATGTCCTAGAAAATGTTCTGTCTTGTTGAATAGTCCACGTCAATTTCAGGAGAATTCTGCTCTTGTTCCTTGAATTATTTTTTAGATTACAATTAAAATGAGTCATATCATAGTGCTGTTCAATTAAGCTCTGTCCTTCCTGATTTTTCTGCCTGCTGTAATATATAGCCTATAATAAGTGGGTGTTGATGAATGACTGTAATAATGGGTTCATGTATTCCTCCTCACTTTCTTTTTTTTTTTTTTTAAATATTTGAATATTTATTTGGCTGCATTGGGTCTTTGTTGAGGCAGGTGAGCTCAGTCACCCTGTGGTATGTGGGGTCTTTGTTCCCTGACCAGGGATTGAACCTACATCCACTGCATTGAAAGGTGGATTCTTAACCACTGAACTACCGGGGAGTCCCCCTCCCTGCTTTCTTCACATCTTGTCTTATGTATTTTGGTGCTTTGTTGTTATGTATGTACACATGAAAGATTTTTATGCCTTCTTGGAGAATGGATCTTGTTGTCATTAGGTAAAGTCCCTTTTTACCCCTGAGGTTTTCCTTGTTTGAAATCTACATTGTCTAAAATTTGTATGCCAGTGCCAGCTTTCATTTGGTTAGTTTTGGCTTGGTACATTTCATCCATCCCTTTACTTCTCATCTACCTGTGTCTTCATATTTAGAATGACTTCTGTAGGCAGTGTATAATTGTAATTTAAAGAATAAATAATATGATACCATGAAGGGGGAGTATTGAAAATATATATCTTTTAAAATCACATAAAAATAAAATAATAATAAGCCTGACAAAGAGGTGAAAGGCATATGGTGAGAACTATAAAACATGATGATATTTGTTACAGCAGAAACTAAGAACATTGTAAAGCAATTATACCTCATAAAAAAGACTTGTTTCATTTGTAAAGGAATTCTGTCATTTTCCTACATTCTTTGGGCTCTGCCATGATTGTAATATAAGTGATATTGTGACCACAGAAATGATGTGTAAATAATTTTCATTTTTTCATGATGTTGTTACGTTATTGAAGTGTGGAGAGTAAGTTTCTCATGATCAAGTCATAGAATAACTCTTCGTAAACAACAGAATTATATGTACTTTTCCTGTAGGTGGAGTGTGAGTGTCTAGTTCTGTCAGTCTCCTGCATCTTACTGTGCATATATTTTGGGTGTTTTAGGACTCATTGGTCTTTAAGGATGTGGCTATGAACTTCACCCTGAGCAGTGGGGTTTACTGGATTCTTCACAGAGGAAACTCTACAGAGATGTGATGTTAGAAAACTTCAGGAATTTGGAATCAGTAGGTAAGAATGAAGAAATTCTTTCCCTTTGTGTATTAGAAAACAGGGGTTTCTTACCAGTCTGTAGATGTGGAAAGTGGAAAGGGAGAATATTGGTAAAGAAAGTAGGGATGGGGAGGCTGGCAGAATGGAATTCCCCAGTGGTCCAGTGGTTAAGATTCAGCACTTTCACTGTTGTGACCTGGGTTCAATCCCTGGTTGGGGAACTAAGATTGCAAGCTGTACAGAGTGGTTAAAAAAAAGAAAGAAAAATAAACTGGACAGTATCAGAGCTCATAATGGACCTAAAAATCCAATAATTATTCCACAATTTCTAGTACTTCACAATCATGTTTCTGGATTTTCATTTTCAGAAGCAAGATAGGAAGATCATGACATTGAAGATCAGTTCAAAAACCAGAGGAGAAAATTAAGGTGAGCCATGCTTCTCAGGTGGTGGTAGTGGTAAAGAATCATGCTGCCAGTGCAGGAGATTCAGAAGTGGGTTCAGTTCCTGGGTGTGGAAGATCCCCTGAAAAAGGAAATGGCAAACTACTCCAGTATTGTTGCCTGGAGAATCCAATGGGCAGGGGCGCTTGGCAGGCTACAGTCCATGGGATCACAGAGTTGGACATAACTGAGCGTGCAAGCGAAACTCCCAATGCAAAGCATGTCTCCTGTGGGAATCATGGTCTGAAATGAAAACTCTAAAAGAAGCAATCAAAACAGAATGCCCATCTTCAAATTTAGTTATTCTTAGAAAATGTCTCTGAAAAATATTTTCTTGAATTTGATATAAATGTTCAGTGTTTGCAATATAGTGCATGTACAGTCAGTTTTCACGAGCCCTATATTTCAGTATCACTTTTTAATAGCAAAGGGGGAAGTCCTATTGCCAAACATTCAGTATATTCAACTTCTAACAATTCACAAAAGATTTAAAACCTCACTCTTCCTACAAATGATAATAAATACCATAAATATAATTAAGAAGTAAATCATTAATAATGTGCTTCTCATTACTTACGGAAGTCCTATGATAGACTCTCTGAAAGGAAAGATATTCATTCTTGGGGAGAAAATGTGAAGCTTATTCCAACTCTCAGTGTGAAGAAGAAAACTGCTGGTTTTAAACCAAGGGAATGCAGTGCATGTGGAAAATTCTTCTTGAGTCATTCATCCCTTAATAGACACATGTTATGTCACATTGAATACAAACCAAGAGAGCATCAAAAGTGCCACGAGAAGGTATATAAATGTAAAGATTGTGGGGAGACATTCATTTCTCCCAGTGCTCTCAGAACACATAAAAGGAGTCATACTGGAGAAGCTCTATGAATGTAAACAATGTGGAAAAGTCTTTCAGTATGAAAAATCACTCTAGAGCCACAAAAATACTCACACAGGGGTGAAACCCTATGAATATAAAGAATGTGGGAATGCCTTGACATGGAGATCAACTTTTTGAATAGATGTGGTAACACGCACTGGAGATTTACCTTGTAAATATAAGAAATGTGAGAAAACATTCATTTATCCCCATTCTCTTACAATGCATCAAAGCAGTCACAATGGAGGGAAACCCTATCAATGTAAACAGTGTGGAAAAGCCTTTAAAAGTCCTAAAAGAATCCAAATACGTGAAATAATTCACACCAGAGAGCAACCCTATGATTGTAAGCAATGTGGTACAGCCTTCAAACATTTTGGTTCCTTATAGGCACACGTACGACTTCACAGAGGAAAGACACCACATGTATGTATAACATGTTCTAAAGAATTGACTACTGCCCAGAATCTTTGAGATCATGAAAGAATCCACACTGGAGAAAAGCCCTATGAGTGTAAGGAATGTGGGAAAGCCTTCATGTGGCAAGTAACTTTTCGAAAGCACATGGTAACACACAGTGGAGATTTACCTTATAAATGTCAGAAATGTGAAAAAGCATTCCTTTATCCCAGTTTTCTTCAAACACATGAAAGGAATCACTGGAGAGAAACCCTATGAATGTGAGCAGTGTGGAAAAGCCTTTCCATATAAAAAAATCATTGCAAATACACAAAAGAACTCACTGAAGGGAGAAATCCTATGAATGTAAGAATGTGGGAAAACTTTCCTATGCAAAACAACTTTTCAAAAACACATGGCAATACGCACTGGAAGTTTACTTTATAAATGTCAGAAATGTGAGAAAAACATTCATTTCTCCCAGTTGTCTTAGAATGCATGAAAACAGTCACAATGAAGAAAACCCTATCAATGTAAACAGTATGGAAAAACATTTAAAACTCCTAAACCTGTTGGAATACATGGAAGAATTCACAGAGGTGAGAAAACACTATGAATGTAACCTGTGTGGTAAAGCCTTCAATTATTTCAGTGCCTTCCAATCACACAAAAGATTTCACACAGGAGAGACACCATATGCATGTAAAAAATGTTCTCAAGTGTTGAGTAGTGTCTGCTTGCTTAAAAACCGTGAAAGAATCCACACTGGAGAAAAACCTTATAAGTGTAAGGAATGTGGGGAAGCCTGCACATTGAATATAACCCTTCAGAAACACATAATAATACACACTGGAGATGGACCTTATACATGCAAAGAATGTGAGAAAGTATTCATTAATCCCAGTTCTCTTAAAATACATGAAAGTAGTCATACTGGAGAGAGACCCTATCAGTGTCATGTGGTAAAACTTTTAGAACACAAAATGTTTTCAGAGTTCATGAAAAGTACTCACAGTAGAGGAAAACCCCTACAAGTGTAAAATATTTGTGAAAACGTTCACTTCCAGTTATGTTCAAGCACATAAATTAATTCACACTGGACAGAAACACTGTCAACGACAGGAATGTGGGAATCCTTCATTTGTCTCTCAACATTCAAAGACAAATTAGACTACACACTGGACAGAAATCATACAAATGTGAAGAATGTGGGAAAGGCTTTTCTGATCTTAGTTGTGTATGAAAGTATTAAGGATTTACTAGTTAAAACCTTGATTTTAGGGCTTCCCTAGTGGCTTAGTGGTCAAAAATCTGCCTGCCAATTCAGGAGACACTGGTTTGATCACTGATGAGGGAAGATCCCACATGCCGCAGGGCAACTAAGCCTGTCAGCCACAACTATTGAGCCTGTTGTGCTCTAGAGCCGGTGCTCTGCAACAAGAGAACAAACTGCAACAAGAAGCCTGTGTACCCACAACTATAGAGTAGCCCCCACCTGCCACAACTAGAGAGAAGCTTGCACAAGAAGAAAGACCCAGTGAAAATACATAAATAAATATTAAAAAAATACTTCAATTGGTTGACATCATTACATGTAAAAACTCCCATGGAAAGGAAGTGTAAATGTAAGTAACAAGAGAAACTTGATGGAAATCTATGTGTACTGTTCCAGAAAAACCTTCAATATAAAAGAGCTGTTATAAATATATTTTGGCTGTGCTATGTGGCATGTGAAATCTTAGTTCCCCAATCATGGATTGATGCTGTGACCCTCCAGTGGAAGCTTGGAGTCTTAACCACTGATCTGCCAGAAAAGTACCAAAAGAGTTGTCTTAAAAGGTTACAGGGACTAGGACTTGCCTGGTGGACGAGTGGTTAAGAATCTGCCCTCCAATATGGGGGATACAGGTTGGTGAACTAAGGTCCCACAGGTGCAACTAAGCCCCTGCGCTGAGCCAGTGTGCTCTAGAGTCAGTGGGCCACAACTAGAGAGAAGCCCAGGCACTGTAATGAAAGATCCCCTGTACGACTTGGAAGATCCACATGCTGCAACTAACGCTTGACACAGCCAAATAAATTAAAAAAAAAAAGTTTACAAGAACTTCCCTGGTGGTCCAGTAGTTAAAACTCCACAATGCAGAGGGCCTGAATTTGATCCCTGGTCAGGGAAGTAGACACTACATGCCAAAACTAAAAAAAAAAAAAAAAAAAGGTCCTGCATGCTAAAATGAAGATTGTGAGCACCACAACTAAGACACAGCTCAGTGACAAAAAATTTTTAGTAATATATTGTTATTCTAAAGATCTTTCTTCAATCATATCTTTGAAATGTAGATTTTGACTAATTTCAAAGTGGATGTTAATGTTAGTTAATTCTGTAAGTTGTCTTTTCACCAATAGTACATAAGGTTTAAAGGAGGTAGTTTTTCCTTTAATCAGATAATGACTTTTTTTCTCTCATGTTTGAACCCTGTTGGAGTCATGGGTGAATTTAAGTGTATTTCTAGTATGCAGTGAGGCTTAAATTTTTATAATGTTCTATTAATTTTCTGTTAATGGGGCACTGAGAAATGGCAGTTTGGTATTTGTAGGGATTTTCCTAGTAGTTTATGTGGCAATTCCTGGATATTTATAAATACATATATTGTACCCTTTTAATTGAGGAAAAAAATCTCTTTTGGTGGTAGTGCATGTAGGAGCCTTATGTCATTTTCCATTCTATTAATCACTTGGAATAAATTTTATGTATGGCTAGGGTGTCAAAGAGTATACTGTTACATAAATTATTATTTTTCCTATTTACTTTTTGTATTTCCTTCTGACTGTATTTGTTGAAAATATTATGGGACTTGTGATAATACAAAAAAATCTATAGTTCAAGATAATCTTCAGTTCAGTTCAGTTCAGACGCTCAGTCGTGTCCGACTCCTTGCGACCCCATGAATCGCAGCACGCCAGGCCTTCCTGTCCATCACCAACTCCCGGAGTTCACTCAGACTCACGTCCATCGAGTCAGTGATGCCATCCAGCCATCTCATCCTCTGTCGTCCCCTTCTCCTCCTGCCCTCAACCCTTCTCAGCATCAGAGTCTTTTCCAATGAGTCAACTCTTGCATGAGGTGGCCAAAATATTGGAGTTTCAGCTTCAGCATCATTCCTTCCAAAGAAATCCCAGGGCTGGTGTCCTTCAGCATGGACTGGTTGGATCTCCTTGCAGTCCAAGGGACTCTCAAGAGTCTTCTCCAACACCACAGTTCAAAAGCATCAATTCTTGGCGCTCAGCTTTGCTTGTGAGTAATATTAGGACCAAACTTTCCAGAATCCATTCCATTTGTAGTTCCATATCGGCAATCACCAATAGCTTGTGTGAGTGATTTAAAACCAAATGCATTGAAGACATTCTTCAGATATTGGAGCTCCCACACTGGGAGAGAGACAAATACATAAGAGCTTCAGGGACACCATCTTCCAGCTTATTTTCCAGAATCTGTGTCCCTGTAGTCAACAGTAGCCTCAACACCAGCAAGCAATATTTGATTTCCATTTATATAGAAGTGTGGTTTCCCCTCATGTCTTCAGACCTTCCACATCAAAGATCCAGCAGAGGTTGAATTTCTTCTGTAAAGGAACTTGTGTCTACTATGACAGTATTTCAGTGTTTTATGGTAGGGAATACTCTCTGATTCCACCCTTCTCTGGACTGTATTTTGTTTCTCTCCTACATGTCAGTTTGCTTCTTCAGTGCGTTGTGCAGTGCCATTCTTGACCCATTGTTCCCCTGTGAGAAAAAGCACCTTCCTTCTGTCAGGAAGGCTGTGGGTGTTCCTGTTACTTGTAGCTGAACATATTCTTCAGTGTTTTTTTTTTTTTATTGTATTTTATTTTCTATGCCCAAAAGTATGAATTTTTGTGTGATGAAACAACTATTTGGTGTACTAATTTCAAATATACCAACTCTTTGTGAAGCATTTTTTAGCTAACATATGGTTGTTTTTCATATCCTCGAAGAATTGTATTAAAGTACCAATTTTATTCATAAACATTCTGAAAAACTGCATTTTCTTCATTTAGTCATTATATAATATTAGTCAGTTTAATTCCTGTAAAATACAAAGTCAGCTACTTTATCCTCAAGCCATTTTGTTGTTTTAGTCACAGTTTTCATAACAAAAATGATTTCTTACTCATTCTTATCCTCAAATGTTACATCATGGGTATTTTCAGTGACATCTTGCCAGTGACCCATAAGATCAAGCCTCTGGTCAAATACTTGGATGAAATGAGTTCTATTAAGAATGATTACAGGTGAAAAAGGTACTACTGTATAGCATAGGAAAGTGAAAGTGTTAGACAGTTGTGTCTGACTCTTTGTGACCCCCATGGGCTGTAGCCCACCAGGCTCCTCTGTCCATGGAATTATCCAGGCAAGAATACTGAGAGTGGATAGTCTTCCCTTCTCCAGTGTATCTTCCCAACCCAGGGATCACACCTGGTCTTTTGCATGCAGGCAGATTGTTATCATATGAAGCACTAGGGAAACCCTTTGAGCCACCAGACATGTATCTTAAATATCCTGTAACAAATTATATTTCAATAAAATGATTTTTAAAAAGAATGATTTCAACCTTATAAGACTGTGGTGTGTAATAATAACAGGGTGCTGAAAAGGAATTCTTACAGGAATTTAACCTCTGTTAGAGGAGTGATTACCTATCAAGATAGCAAGATCGTATTCTTTATTGAATGCTTTTAAGCAGTTAACTTTTATCATTGATGAGTATAATCATGTTGATATCAAAAACATTGTCAATGGAAGCTGAAGGTTATCAGTTAAGAGTTTCACTGAATTCTGTTTAGAAAAGAAGAAGGCCCTATTGGTTATCTTTTATGATTTTATATTTTAAATTTTAATTAATTAGTATTTAAAAATTCTGGCTGTGTTGGGCTTTCATTACTGTGTGGGGCTTTCTGTGGTTGGGAAGAGTGAGGGCTACTCTGGTTGTGATGCGAGGCCCTCTCATTGTGGTGGCTTCTCTTGTTGGAACACAGGTTTTAGGGGCTCAGGCTTCAGTAATTTCAGCACACAGGGTTAGTAGTATTGTGTGGCTCACAGAATCTCGAGAGCCAGAGCTTAGTAGTGTGTTGTGCAATGGTTTTTTAGTTCCAGCATGGCATGTGGAATCTTCCCAGATGGAACCCGTCCCTTGGCATTGCAAGTAGTATTTCTAACAGAGATTCACCAGGGAAGTCCATTGGTTTTCATATTTTATCTTTTATCACTATTAGAGCCAGGATTATAAAATACCGAGGTCACATCTTAGTATGCTACGGTATTATTTTTATAATCTCCTTTATAACATAACTGAGCAGCCGTGAAGAGATACCCCACACCCAAGGTAAAGAGAAACCAAGTAAGACAGTGGTGTTGCAAGAGGGCATCAGAGGGCAGACACACTGAAACCATAC
>NW_020867845.1:0-20206 GCF_003369695.1 Bos indicus x Bos taurus
TCAGTGCATTATCAGTAATGTGATCTGTGTGTGATCAGACACGTGATGAGTTCATGAACAGCCTCATGATCAGTGTTTGATCAGCCGCGTGAACAGTGAATGATCCGCAAAGTTATTAGTGCATGATCAGTCACGTGATCAGTGTATGATCAGCTTCGTGATCAGTGCATGATCAGCCACGTGATCATTGTATGTTCAGCCACGTGATCAGTGCATGCACAGTCAGGTTATCAGTGTATGATCAGCTTCATGATCAGTGCATGGTCAGCCACGTGATCAGTGCATGATCAGGCAAGTGAAGAGTGCATGATCAGCCACGTGATCAGTGCATGATCTCCCACGTGATCAGTGCATGATCAGCCATGTGATTAGTGCATGGACAGTAACGTGATCAGTGTATGATCAGCTTCGTGATCTGTGCATGATCAGCCACGTGATAAGTGCATGATCAGCCACGTGATCAGTGCATCCACAGTCCCGTGATCAGTGTATGATCAGCTTCATGATCAGTGCATGATCAGCCACGTGATCAGTGCATGTGCAGTCTCTTGATCAGTGTATGATCAGGCACGTGATCAGTGCATGATCAGCCACGTCATCAGTGCATGATGAGCCAAGGGATCAGTGCATGATAGCCATGTGATCAGTGCATGATAGCTACGTGATCAGTGCCTGATCAGCCACGTAATCAGTGCCTGATCAGCCACGTGATCATTGCATGTTCAGTCACTTGATCAGTGCATGCACAGTCACGTGATCAGTGTATGATCGGCTTCGTGATCAGTGCATGATCAGCCACGTGATCATTGCATGTTCAACCACGTGATCAGTGCATGCACAGTCTAGTGATCAGTGTATGATCAGCTTCGTGATCAGTGCATGGTCAGGCAAGTGAAGAGTGAATGATCAGCCACGTGATCAGTGCATGATCCCCCACGTGATCATTACATGTTCAGCCAAGTGATCAGTGCATGCACAGTCAGGTGATCTGTGTATGATCAGCTTCGTGATCAGTGCATGGTCAGCCACGTGATCAGATCATTATCAGGCACGTGAAGAGGGCATGATCAGTTACGTGATCAGTGTATGATAGCAAGGTTATCAGTGCATGATCAGCCAGGTGATCACCGCATGATCAACCACATGATCAGTGCATGCACAATCACGTGATCAGTGTATGATCAGCTTCATGATCAGTGCATGGTCAGCCAGGTGATCACTGCATGATCAGGCACGTGAAGAGTGCATGATCGGCCACGTGATCAGTGCATGATCTCCAAAGTGATCAGTGCATATCAGCCACGTGATAAGGGCATGATCAGCCACGTGATCATTGCATGTTCAGCCACATGGTCAGTGCATGCACAGTCACGTGATCAGTGTATGATCAGCTTTGTGATCAGTGCATGGTCAGCCACGTGATCAGTGCATGATCAGGCACGTCAAGTGTGCATAATCAGTCACGTGATCAGTGTATGATAGCAAATTTATCAGTGCATGATCAGCCAGGTGATCAGTGCATGATCAGCCACGTGATCAGTGCATGCACAGTCACGTGATCAGTGTATGATCAGCTTCGTGATCAGTGCATGATGAGCCACGTGATCAGTGCATGATCAGGCACGTGTTCAGTGCATTAACAGTAATGTGATCAGTGTATGATCAGACACGTGATGAGTGCATGATAGCCATGTTATCAGTGCATGATAGCTACGTGATCAGTGCATGATCTCCAAAGTGATCAGTGCATATCAGCCACGTGATAAGGGCATGATCAGCCACGTGATCATTGCATGTTCAGCCACATGGTCAGTGCATGCACAGTCACGTGATCAGTGTATGATCAGCTTCGTGATCAGTGCATGGTCAGCCACGTGATCAGTGCATGATCAGGCACGTGAAGAGTGCATGATCAGCCACGTGATCAGTGCGTGATCTCCCACGTGATCAGTGCATGATCAGCCACGTGATATTTGCATGTTCAGCCACGTGATCAGTGCATCCACAGTCACGTTATCAGTGTATGACCAGCTTCGTGATCAGTTCATGATCAGCCAGGTTATCAGTGCATGTGCAGTCTCGTGATCAGTGTATGATCAGGCACGTGAAGAGTGCATGATCAGCCACGTGATCAGTGCATGTGCAGTCTCTTGATCAGTGTATGATCAGGCACGTGATCAGTGCATGATCAGCCACATGAACAGTGCAAGATCAGCCAAGTAATCAGTGCATGCACAGTCACGTAATCAGTGTATGATCAGCTTCGGGATCAGTGCATGATGAGCCACGTGATCAGTGCTTAATGAGGCACGTGTTCAGTGCATTATCAGTAATGTGATCTGTGTATGATCAGACACGTGATGAGTGCATGAACAGCCTCATGATCAGTGTATGATAAGCCGCGTGATCAGTGAATGATCTGCAACGTGATTAGTGCATGATCAGTCACGTGATCAGTGTATGATCAGCTTCGTGATCAGTGCATGATGAGCCACGTGATCAGTGCATGATCAGGCACGTGATCAGTGCATGAGGAGCCATGGGATCAGTGCATGATAGCCATGTGATCAGTGCATGATAACTACGTGATCAGTGCATGATCAGCCACGTAATCAGTGCATGATCAGCCACGTGATCACTGTATGATCAGCCAAGTGATCAGTGCATGCACAGTCACGTGACCAGTGTACGATCAGCTTCATGATCAGTGCATGATCAGCCACGTGATCAGTGCACAATCAGGCAGGTGATGAGTGCATGATCAGTCACGTGATAAGTGCATGATCAGCACGTGCTCAGTTACTGATCAGGCACGTGATCAGTGCATGATCAGCCACATGAACAGTGCAAGATCAGCCAAGTTATCAGTGCATGCACAGTCACGTAATCAGTGTATGATATGCTTCGTGATCAGTGCATGATGAGCCACGTGATCAGTGCATGATCAGGCAGGTGTTCAGTGCATTATCAGTAATGTGATCTGTGTGTGATCAGACACGTGATGAGTTCATGAACAGCCTCATGATCAGTGTTTGATCAGCCGCGTGAACAGTGAATGATCCGCAAAGTTATTAGTGCATGATCAGTCACGTGATCAGTGTATGATCAGCTTCGTGATCAGTGCATGATCAGCCACGTGATCATTGTATGTTCAGCCACGTGATCAGTGCATGCACAGTCAGGTTATCAGTGTATGATCAGCTTCATGATCAGTGCATGGTCAGCCACGTGATCAGTGCATGATCAGGCAAGTGAAGAGTGCATGATCAGCCACGTGATCAGTGCATGATCTCCCACGTGATCAGTGCATGATCAGCCATGTGATTAGTGCATGGACAGTAACGTGATCAGTGTATGATCAGCTTCGTGATCTGTGCATGATCAGCCACGTGATAAGTGCATGATCAGCCACGTGATCAGTGCATCCACAGTCCCGTGATCAGTGTATGATCAGCTTCATGATCAGTGCATGATCAGCCACGTGATCAGTGCATGTGCAGTCTCTTGATCAGTGTATGATCAGGCACGTGATCAGTGCATGATCAGCCACGTCATCAGTGCATGATGAGCCAAGGGATCAGTGCATGATAGCCATGTGATCAGTGCATGATAGCTACGTGATCAGTGCCTGATCAGCCACGTAATCAGTGCCTGATCAGCCACGTGATCATTGCATGTTCAGTCACTTGATCAGTGCATGCACAGTCACGTGATCAGTGTATGATCGGCTTCGTGATCAGTGCATGATCAGCCACGTGATCATTGCATGTTCAACCACGTGATCAGTGCATGCACAGTCTAGTGATCAGTGTATGATCAGCTTCGTGATCAGTGCATGGTCAGGCAAGTGAAGAGTGAATGATCAGCCACGTGATCAGTGCATGATCCCCCACGTGATCATTACATGTTCAGCCAAGTGATCAGTGCATGCACAGTCAGGTGATCTGTGTATGATCAGCTTCGTGATCAGTGCATGGTCAGCCACGTGATCAGATCATTATCAGGCACGTGAAGAGGGCATGATCAGTTACGTGATCAGTGTATGATAGCAAGGTTATCAGTGCATGATCAGCCAGGTGATCACCGCATGATCAACCACATGATCAGTGCATGCACAATCACGTGATCAGTGTATGATCAGCTTCATGATCAGTGCATGGTCAGCCAGGTGATCACTGCATGATCAGGCACGTGAAGAGTGCATGATCGGCCACGTGATCAGTGCATGATCTCCAAAGTGATCAGTGCATATCAGCCACGTGATAAGGGCATGATCAGCCACGTGATCATTGCATGTTCAGCCACATGGTCAGTGCATGCACAGTCACGTGATCAGTGTATGATCAGCTTTGTGATCAGTGCATGGTCAGCCACGTGATCAGTGCATGATCAGGCACGTCAAGTGTGCATAATCAGTCACGTGATCAGTGTATGATAGCAAATTTATCAGTGCATGATCAGCCAGGTGATCAGTGCATGATCAGCCACGTGATCAGTGCATGCACAGTCACGTGATCAGTGTATGATCAGCTTCGTGATCAGTGCATGATGAGCCACGTGATCAGTGCATGATCAGGCACGTGTTCAGTGCATTAACAGTAATGTGATCAGTGTATGATCAGACACGTGATGAGTGCATGATAGCCATGTTATCAGTGCATGATAGCTACGTGATCAGTGCATGATCTCCAAAGTGATCAGTGCATATCAGCCACGTGATAAGGGCATGATCAGCCACGTGATCATTGCATGTTCAGCCACATGGTCAGTGCATGCACAGTCACGTGATCAGTGTATGATCAGCTTCGTGATCAGTGCATGGTCAGCCACGTGATCAGTGCATGATCAGGCACGTGAAGAGTGCATGATCAGCCACGTGATCAGTGCGTGATCTCCCACGTGATCAGTGCATGATCAGCCACGTGATATTTGCATGTTCAGCCACGTGATCAGTGCATCCACAGTCACGTTATCAGTGTATGACCAGCTTCGTGATCAGTTCATGATCAGCCAGGTTATCAGTGCATGTGCAGTCTCGTGATCAGTGTATGATCAGGCACGTGAAGAGTGCATGATCAGCCACGTGATCAGTGCATGTGCAGTCTCTTGATCAGTGTATGATCAGGCACGTGATCAGTGCATGATCAGCCACATGAACAGTGCAAGATCAGCCAAGTAATCAGTGCATGCACAGTCACGTAATCAGTGTATGATCAGCTTCGGGATCAGTGCATGATGAGCCACGTGATCAGTGCTTAATGAGGCACGTGTTCAGTGCATTATCAGTAATGTGATCTGTGTATGATCAGACACGTGATGAGTGCATGAACAGCCTCATGATCAGTGTATGATAAGCCGCGTGATCAGTGAATGATCTGCAACGTGATTAGTGCATGATCAGTCACGTGATCAGTGTATGATCAGCTTCGTGATCAGTGCATGATGAGCCACGTGATCAGTGCATGATCAGGCACGTGATCAGTGCATGATAGCCACGTGACCCCTGCATGATCAGTCACGTGATCAGTGCATGAGGAGCCATGGGATCAGTGCATGATAGCCATGTGATCAGTGCATGATAACTACGTGATCAGTGCATGATCAGCCACGTAATCAGTGCATGATCAGCCACGTGATCACTGTATGATCAGCCAAGTGATCAGTGCATGCACAGTCACGTGACCAGTGTACGATCAGCTTCATGATCAGTGCATGATCAGCCACGTGATCAGTGCACAATCAGGCAGGTGATGAGTGCATGATCAGTCACGTGATAAGTGCATGATCAGCACGTGCTCAGTTACTGATCAGGCACGTGATCAGTGCATGATCAGCCACATGAACAGTGCAAGATCAGCCAAGTTATCAGTGCATGCACAGTCACGTAATCAGTGTATGATATGCTTCGTGATCAGTGCATGATGAGCCACGTGATCAGTGCATGATCAGGCAGGTGTTCAGTGCATTATCAGTAATGTGATCTGTGTGTGATCAGACACGTGATGAGTGCATGAACAGCCTCATGATCAGTGTTTGATCAGCCGCGTGAACAGTGAATGATCCGCAAAGTTATTAGTGCATGATCAGTCACGTGATCAGTGTATGATCAGCTTCGTGATCAGTGCATGATCAGCCACGTGATCATTGTATGTTCAGCCACGTGATCAGTGCATGCACAGTCAGGTTATCAGTGTATGATCAGCTTCATGATCAGTGCATGGTCAGCCACGTGATCAGTGCATGATCAGGCAAGTGAAGAGTGCATGATCAGCCACGTGATCAGTGCATGATCTCCCACGTGATCAGTGCATGATCAGCCATGTGATTAGTGCATGGACAGTAACGTGATCAGTGTATGATCAGCTTCGTGATCTGTGCATGATCAGCCACGTGATAAGTGCATGATCAGCCACGTGATCAGTGCATCCACAGTCCCGTGATCAGTGTATGATCAGCTTCATGATCAGTGCATGATCAGCCACGTGATCAGTGCATGTGCAGTCTCTTGATCAGTGTATGATCAGGCACGTGATCAGTGCATGATCAGCCACGTCATCAGTGCATGATGAGCCAAGGGATCAGTGCATGATAGCCATGTGATCAGTGCATGATAGCTACGTGATCAGTGCCTGATCAGCCACGTAATCAGTGCCTGATCAGCCACGTGATCATTGCATGTTCAGTCACTTGATCAGTGCATGCACAGTCACGTGATCAGTGTATGATCGGCTTCGTGATCAGTGCATGATCAGCCACGTGATCATTGCATGTTCAACCACGTGATCAGTGCATGCACAGTCTAGTGATCAGTGTATGATCAGCTTCGTGATCAGTGCATGGTCAGGCAAGTGAAGAGTGAATGATCAGCCACGTGATCAGTGCATGATCCCCTACGTGATCATTACATGTTCAGCCAAGTGATCAGTGCATGCACAGTCAGGTGATCTGTGTATGATCAGCTTCGTGATCAGTGCATGGTCAGCCACGTGATCAGATCATTATCAGGCACGTGAAGAGGGCATGATCAGTTACGTGATCAGTGTATGATAGCAAGGTTATCAGTGCATGATCAGCCAGGTGATCACCGCATGATCAACCACATGATCAGTGCATGCACAATCACGTGATCAGTGTATGATCAGCTTCATGATCAGTGCATGGTCAGCCAGGTGATCACTGCATGATCAGGCACGTGAAGAGTGCATGATCGGCCACGTGATCAGTGCATGATCTCCAAAGTGATCAGTGCATATCAGCCACGTGATAAGGGCATGATCAGCCACGTGATCATTGCATGTTCAGCCACATGGTCAGTGCATGCACAGTCACGTGATCAGTGTATGATCAGCTTTGTGATCAGTGCATGGTCAGCCACGTGATCAGTGCATGATCAGGCACGTCAAGTGTGCATAATCAGTCACGTGATCAGTGTATGATAGCAAATTTATCAGTGCATGATCAGCCAGGTGATCAGTGCATGATCAGCCACGTGATCAGTGCATGCACAGTCACGTGATCAGTGTATGATCAGCTTCGTGATCAGTGCATGATGAGCCACGTGATCAGTGCATGATCAGGCACGTGTTCAGTGCATTAACAGTAATGTGATCAGTGTATGATCAGACACGTGATGAGTGCATGATAGCCATGTTATCAGTGCATGATAGCTACGTGATCAGTGCATGATCTCCAAAGTGATCAGTGCATATCAGCCACGTGATAAGGGCATGATCAGCCACGTGATCATTGCATGTTCAGCCACATGGTCAGTGCATGCACAGTCACGTGATCAGTGTATGATCAGCTTCGTGATCAGTGCATGGTCAGCCACGTGATCAGTGCATGATCAGGCACGTGAAGAGTGCATGATCAGCCACGTGATCAGTGCGTGATCTCCCACGTGATCAGTGCATGATCAGCCACGTGATATTTGCATGTTCAGCCACGTGATCAGTGCATCCACAGTCACGTTATCAGTGTATGACCAGCTTCGTGATCAGTTCATGATCAGCCAGGTTATCAGTGCATGTGCAGTCTCGTGATCAGTGTATGATCAGGCACGTGAAGAGTGCATGATCAGCCACGTGATCAGTGCATGTGCAGTCTCTTGATCAGTGTATGATCAGGCACGTGATCAGTGCATGATCAGCCACATGAACAGTGCAAGATCAGCCAAGTAATCAGTGCATGCACAGTCACGTAATCAGTGTATGATCAGCTTCGGGATCAGTGCATGATGAGCCACGTGATCAGTGCTTAATGAGGCACGTGTTCAGTGCATTATCAGTAATGTGATCTGTGTATGATCAGACACGTGATGAGTGCATGAACAGCCTCATGATCAGTGTATGATAAGCCGCGTGATCAGTGAATGATCTGCAACGTGATTAGTGCATGATCAGTCACGTGATCAGTGTATGATCAGCTTCGTGATCAGTGCATGATGAGCCACGTGATCAGTGCATGATCAGGCACGTGATCAGTGCATGATAGCCACGTGACCCCTGCATGATCAGTCACGTGATCAGTGCATGAGGAGCCATGGGATCAGTGCATGATAGCCATGTGATCAGTGCATGATAACTACGTGATCAGTGCATGATCAGCCACGTAATCAGTGCATGATCAGCCACGTGATCACTGTATGATCAGCCAAGTGATCAGTGCATGCACAGTCACGTGACCAGTGTACGATCAGCTTCATGATCAGTGCATGATCAGCCACGTGATCAGTGCACAATCAGGCAGGTGATGAGTGCATGATCAGTCACGTGATAAGTGCATGATCAGCACGTGCTCAGTTACTGATCAGGCACGTGATCAGTGCATGATCAGCCACATGAACAGTGCAAGATCAGCCAAGTTATCAGTGCATGCACAGTCACGTAATCAGTGTATGATATGCTTCGTGATCAGTGCATGATGAGCCACGTGATCAGTGCATGATCAGGCAGGTGTTCAGTGCATTAT
Organism: Bos indicus x Bos taurus; assembly: GCF_003369695.1. Classification (NCBI taxonomy): domain Eukaryota; kingdom Metazoa; phylum Chordata; class Mammalia; order Artiodactyla; family Bovidae; genus Bos; species Bos indicus x Bos taurus. The sequence goes on from NW_020867845.1 coordinate 8,971, forward strand.
CAGTAATGTGATCTGTGTGTGATCAGACACGTGATGAGTGCATGAACAGCCTCATGATCAGTGTTTGATCAGCCGCGTGAACAGTGAATGATCCGCAAAGTTATTAGTGCATGATCAGTCACGTGATCAGTGTATGATCAGCTTCGTGATCAGTGCATGATCAGCCACGTGATCATTGTATGTTCAGCCACGTGATCAGTGCATGCACAGTCAGGTTATCAGTGTATGATCAGCTTCATGATCAGTGCATGGTCAGCCACGTGATCAGTGCATGATCAGGCAAGTGAAGAGTGCATGATCAGCCACGTGATCAGTGCATGATCTCCCACGTGATCAGTGCATGATCAGCCATGTGATTAGTGCATGGACAGTAACGTGATCAGTGTATGATCAGCTTCGTGATCTGTGCATGATCAGCCACGTGATAAGTGCATGATCAGCCACGTGATCAGTGCATCCACAGTCCCGTGATCAGTGTATGATCAGCTTCATGATCAGTGCATGATCAGCCACGTGATCAGTGCATGTGCAGTCTCTTGATCAGTGTATGATCAGGCACGTGATCAGTGCATGATCAGCCACGTCATCAGTGCATGATGAGCCAAGGGATCAGTGCATGATAGCCATGTGATCAGTGCATGATAGCTACGTGATCAGTGCCTGATCAGCCACGTAATCAGTGCCTGATCAGCCACGTGATCATTGCATGTTCAGTCACTTGATCAGTGCATGCACAGTCACGTGATCAGTGTATGATCGGCTTCGTGATCAGTGCATGATCAGCCACGTGATCATTGCATGTTCAACCACGTGATCAGTGCATGCACAGTCTAGTGATCAGTGTATGATCAGCTTCGTGATCAGTGCATGGTCAGGCAAGTGAAGAGTGAATGATCAGCCACGTGATCAGTGCATGATCCCCTACGTGATCATTACATGTTCAGCCAAGTGATCAGTGCATGCACAGTCAGGTGATCTGTGTATGATCAGCTTCGTGATCAGTGCATGGTCAGCCACGTGATCAGATCATTATCAGGCACGTGAAGAGGGCATGATCAGTTACGTGATCAGTGTATGATAGCAAGGTTATCAGTGCATGATCAGCCAGGTGATCACCGCATGATCAACCACATGATCAGTGCATGCACAATCACGTGATCAGTGTATGATCAGCTTCATGATCAGTGCATGGTCAGCCAGGTGATCACTGCATGATCAGGCACGTGAAGAGTGCATGATCGGCCACGTGATCAGTGCATGATCTCCAAAGTGATCAGTGCATATCAGCCACGTGATAAGGGCATGATCAGCCACGTGATCATTGCATGTTCAGCCACATGGTCAGTGCATGCACAGTCACGTGATCAGTGTATGATCAGCTTTGTGATCAGTGCATGGTCAGCCACGTGATCAGTGCATGATCAGGCACGTCAAGTGTGCATAATCAGTCACGTGATCAGTGTATGATAGCAAATTTATCAGTGCATGATCAGCCAGGTGATCAGTGCATGATCAGCCACGTGATCAGTGCATGCACAGTCACGTGATCAGTGTATGATCAGCTTCGTGATCAGTGCATGATGAGCCACGTGATCAGTGCATGATCAGGCACGTGTTCAGTGCATTAACAGTAATGTGATCAGTGTATGATCAGACACGTGATGAGTGCATGATAGCCATGTTATCAGTGCATGATAGCTACGTGATCAGTGCATGATCTCCAAAGTGATCAGTGCATATCAGCCACGTGATAAGGGCATGATCAGCCACGTGATCATTGCATGTTCAGCCACATGGTCAGTGCATGCACAGTCACGTGATCAGTGTATGATCAGCTTCGTGATCAGTGCATGGTCAGCCACGTGATCAGTGCATGATCAGGCACGTGAAGAGTGCATGATCAGCCACGTGATCAGTGCGTGATCTCCCACGTGATCAGTGCATGATCAGCCACGTGATATTTGCATGTTCAGCCACGTGATCAGTGCATCCACAGTCACGTTATCAGTGTATGACCAGCTTCGTGATCAGTTCATGATCAGCCAGGTTATCAGTGCATGTGCAGTCTCGTGATCAGTGTATGATCAGGCACGTGAAGAGTGCATGATCAGCCACGTGATCAGTGCATGTGCAGTCTCTTGATCAGTGTATGATCAGGCACGTGATCAGTGCATGATCAGCCACATGAACAGTGCAAGATCAGCCAAGTAATCAGTGCATGCACAGTCACGTAATCAGTGTATGATCAGCTTCGGGATCAGTGCATGATGAGCCACGTGATCAGTGCTTAATGAGGCACGTGTTCAGTGCATTATCAGTAATGTGATCTGTGTATGATCAGACACGTGATGAGTGCATGAACAGCCTCATGATCAGTGTATGATAAGCCGCGTGATCAGTGAATGATCTGCAACGTGATTAGTGCATGATCAGTCACGTGATCAGTGTATGATCAGCTTCGTGATCAGTGCATGATGAGCCACGTGATCAGTGCATGATCAGGCACGTGATCAGTGCATGAGGAGCCATGGGATCAGTGCATGATAGCCATGTGATCAGTGCATGATAACTACGTGATCAGTGCATGATCAGCCACGTAATCAGTGCATGATCAGCCACGTGATCACTGTATGATCAGCCAAGTGATCAGTGCATGCACAGTCACGTGACCAGTGTACGATCAGCTTCATGATCAGTGCATGATCAGCCACGTGATCAGTGCACAATCAGGCAGGTGATGAGTGCATGATCAGTCACGTGATAAGTGCATGATCAGCACGTGCTCAGTTACTGATCAGGCACGTGATCAGTGCATGATCAGCCACATGAACAGTGCAAGATCAGCCAAGTTATCAGTGCATGCACAGTCACGTAATCAGTGTATGATATGCTTCGTGATCAGTGCATGATGAGCCACGTGATCAGTGCATGATCAGGCAGGTGTTCAGTGCATTATCAGTAATGTGATCTGTGTGTGATCAGACACGTGATGAGTTCATGAACAGCCTCATGATCAGTGTTTGATCAGCCGCGTGAACAGTGAATGATCCGCAAAGTTATTAGTGCATGATCAGTCACGTGATCAGTGTATGATCAGCTTCGTGATCAGTGCATGATCAGCCACGTGATCATTGTATGTTCAGCCACGTGATCAGTGCATGCACAGTCAGGTTATCAGTGTATGATCAGCTTCATGATCAGTGCATGGTCAGCCACGTGATCAGTGCATGATCAGGCAAGTGAAGAGTGCATGATCAGCCACGTGATCAGTGCATGATCTCCCACGTGATCAGTGCATGATCAGCCATGTGATTAGTGCATGGACAGTAACGTGATCAGTGTATGATCAGCTTCGTGATCTGTGCATGATCAGCCACGTGATAAGTGCATGATCAGCCACGTGATCAGTGCATCCACAGTCCCGTGATCAGTGTATGATCAGCTTCATGATCAGTGCATGATCAGCCACGTGATCAGTGCATGTGCAGTCTCTTGATCAGTGTATGATCAGGCACGTGATCAGTGCATGATCAGCCACGTCATCAGTGCATGATGAGCCAAGGGATCAGTGCATGATAGCCATGTGATCAGTGCATGATAGCTACGTGATCAGTGCCTGATCAGCCACGTAATCAGTGCCTGATCAGCCACGTGATCATTGCATGTTCAGTCACTTGATCAGTGCATGCACAGTCACGTGATCAGTGTATGATCGGCTTCGTGATCAGTGCATGATCAGCCACGTGATCATTGCATGTTCAACCACGTGATCAGTGCATGCACAGTCTAGTGATCAGTGTATGATCAGCTTCGTGATCAGTGCATGGTCAGGCAAGTGAAGAGTGAATGATCAGCCACGTGATCAGTGCATGATCCCCCACGTGATCATTACATGTTCAGCCAAGTGATCAGTGCATGCACAGTCAGGTGATCTGTGTATGATCAGCTTCGTGATCAGTGCATGGTCAGCCACGTGATCAGATCATTATCAGGCACGTGAAGAGGGCATGATCAGTTACGTGATCAGTGTATGATAGCAAGGTTATCAGTGCATGATCAGCCAGGTGATCACCGCATGATCAACCACATGATCAGTGCATGCACAATCACGTGATCAGTGTATGATCAGCTTCATGATCAGTGCATGGTCAGCCAGGTGATCACTGCATGATCAGGCACGTGAAGAGTGCATGATCGGCCACGTGATCAGTGCATGATCTCCAAAGTGATCAGTGCATATCAGCCACGTGATAAGGGCATGATCAGCCACGTGATCATTGCATGTTCAGCCACATGGTCAGTGCATGCACAGTCACGTGATCAGTGTATGATCAGCTTTGTGATCAGTGCATGGTCAGCCACGTGATCAGTGCATGATCAGGCACGTCAAGTGTGCATAATCAGTCACGTGATCAGTGTATGATAGCAAATTTATCAGTGCATGATCAGCCAGGTGATCAGTGCATGATCAGCCACGTGATCAGTGCATGCACAGTCACGTGATCAGTGTATGATCAGCTTCGTGATCAGTGCATGATGAGCCACGTGATCAGTGCATGATCAGGCACGTGTTCAGTGCATTAACAGTAATGTGATCAGTGTATGATCAGACACGTGATGAGTGCATGATAGCCATGTTATCAGTGCATGATAGCTACGTGATCAGTGCATGATCTCCAAAGTGATCAGTGCATATCAGCCACGTGATAAGGGCATGATCAGCCACGTGATCATTGCATGTTCAGCCACATGGTCAGTGCATGCACAGTCACGTGATCAGTGTATGATCAGCTTCGTGATCAGTGCATGGTCAGCCACGTGATCAGTGCATGATCAGGCACGTGAAGAGTGCATGATCAGCCACGTGATCAGTGCGTGATCTCCCACGTGATCAGTGCATGATCAGCCACGTGATATTTGCATGTTCAGCCACGTGATCAGTGCATCCACAGTCACGTTATCAGTGTATGACCAGCTTCGTGATCAGTTCATGATCAGCCAGGTTATCAGTGCATGTGCAGTCTCGTGATCAGTGTATGATCAGGCACGTGAAGAGTGCATGATCAGCCACGTGATCAGTGCATGTGCAGTCTCTTGATCAGTGTATGATCAGGCACGTGATCAGTGCATGATCAGCCACATGAACAGTGCAAGATCAGCCAAGTAATCAGTGCATGCACAGTCACGTAATCAGTGTATGATCAGCTTCGGGATCAGTGCATGATGAGCCACGTGATCAGTGCTTAATGAGGCACGTGTTCAGTGCATTATCAGTAATGTGATCTGTGTATGATCAGACACGTGATGAGTGCATGAACAGCCTCATGATCAGTGTATGATAAGCCGCGTGATCAGTGAATGATCTGCAACGTGATTAGTGCATGATCAGTCACGTGATCAGTGTATGATCAGCTTCGTGATCAGTGCATGATGAGCCACGTGATCAGTGCATGATCAGGCACGTGATCAGTGCATGATAGCCACGTGACCCCTGCATGATCAGTCACGTGATCAGTGCATGAGGAGCCATGGGATCAGTGCATGATAGCCATGTGATCAGTGCATGATAACTACGTGATCAGTGCATGATCAGCCACGTAATCAGTGCATGATCAGCCACGTGATCACTGTATGATCAGCCAAGTGATCAGTGCATGCACAGTCACGTGACCAGTGTACGATCAGCTTCATGATCAGTGCATGATCAGCCACGTGATCAGTGCACAATCAGGCAGGTGATGAGTGCATGATCAGTCACGTGATAAGTGCATGATCAGCACGTGCTCAGTTACTGATCAGGCACGTGATCAGTGCATGATCAGCCACATGAACAGTGCAAGATCAGCCAAGTTATCAGTGCATGCACAGTCACGTAATCAGTGTATGATATGCTTCGTGATCAGTGCATGATGAGCCACGTGATCAGTGCATGATCAGGCAGGTGTTCAGTGCATTATCAGTAATGTGATCTGTGTGTGATCAGACACGTGATGAGTGCATGAACAGCCTCATGATCAGTGTTTGATCAGCCGCGTGAACAGTGAATGATCCGCAAAGTTATTAGTGCATGATCAGTCACGTGATCAGTGTATGATCAGCTTCGTGATCAGTGCATGATCAGCCACGTGATCATTGTATGTTCAGCCACGTGATCAGTGCATGCACAGTCAGGTTATCAGTGTATGATCAGCTTCATGATCAGTGCATGGTCAGCCACGTGATCAGTGCATGATCAGGCAAGTGAAGAGTGCATGATCAGCCACGTGATCAGTGCATGATCTCCCACGTGATCAGTGCATGATCAGCCATGTGATTAGTGCATGGACAGTAACGTGATCAGTGTATGATCAGCTTCGTGATCTGTGCATGATCAGCCACGTGATAAGTGCATGATCAGCCACGTGATCAGTGCATCCACAGTCCCGTGATCAGTGTATGATCAGCTTCATGATCAGTGCATGATCAGCCACGTGATCAGTGCATGTGCAGTCTCTTGATCAGTGTATGATCAGGCACGTGATCAGTGCATGATCAGCCACGTCATCAGTGCATGATGAGCCAAGGGATCAGTGCATGATAGCCATGTGATCAGTGCATGATAGCTACGTGATCAGTGCCTGATCAGCCACGTAATCAGTGCCTGATCAGCCACGTGATCATTGCATGTTCAGTCACTTGATCAGTGCATGCACAGTCACGTGATCAGTGTATGATCGGCTTCGTGATCAGTGCATGATCAGCCACGTGATCATTGCATGTTCAACCACGTGATCAGTGCATGCACAGTCTAGTGATCAGTGTATGATCAGCTTCGTGATCAGTGCATGGTCAGGCAAGTGAAGAGTGAATGATCAGCCACGTGATCAGTGCATGATCCCCCACGTGATCATTACATGTTCAGCCAAGTGATCAGTGCATGCACAGTCAGGTGATCTGTGTATGATCAGCTTCGTGATCAGTGCATGGTCAGCCACGTGATCAGATCATTATCAGGCACGTGAAGAGGGCATGATCAGTTACGTGATCAGTGTATGATAGCAAGGTTATCAGTGCATGATCAGCCAGGTGATCACCGCATGATCAACCACATGATCAGTGCATGCACAATCACGTGATCAGTGTATGATCAGCTTCATGATCAGTGCATGGTCAGCCAGGTGATCACTGCATGATCAGGCACGTGAAGAGTGCATGATCGGCCACGTGATCAGTGCATGATCTCCAAAGTGATCAGTGCATATCAGCCACGTGATAAGGGCATGATCAGCCACGTGATCATTGCATGTTCAGCCACATGGTCAGTGCATGCACAGTCACGTGATCAGTGTATGATCAGCTTTGTGATCAGTGCATGGTCAGCCACGTGATCAGTGCATGATCAGGCACGTCAAGTGTGCATAATCAGTCACGTGATCAGTGTATGATAGCAAATTTATCAGTGCATGATCAGCCAGGTGATCAGTGCATGATCAGCCACGTGATCAGTGCATGCACAGTCACGTGATCAGTGTATGATCAGCTTCGTGATCAGTGCATGATGAGCCACGTGATCAGTGCATGATCAGGCACGTGTTCAGTGCATTAACAGTAATGTGATCAGTGTATGATCAGACACGTGATGAGTGCATGATAGCCATGTTATCAGTGCATGATAGCTACGTGATCAGTGCATGATCTCCAAAGTGATCAGTGCATATCAGCCACGTGATAAGGGCATGATCAGCCACGTGATCATTGCATGTTCAGCCACATGGTCAGTGCATGCACAGTCACGTGATCAGTGTATGATCAGCTTCGTGATCAGTGCATGGTCAGCCACGTGATCAGTGCATGATCAGGCACGTGAAGAGTGCATGATCAGCCACGTGATCAGTGCGTGATCTCCCACGTGATCAGTGCATGATCAGCCACGTGATATTTGCATGTTCAGCCACGTGATCAGTGCATCCACAGTCACGTTATCAGTGTATGACCAGCTTCGTGATCAGTTCATGATCAGCCAGGTTATCAGTGCATGTGCAGTCTCGTGATCAGTGTATGATCAGGCACGTGAAGAGTGCATGATCAGCCACGTGATCAGTGCATGTGCAGTCTCTTGATCAGTGTATGATCAGGCACGTGATCAGTGCATGATCAGCCACATGAACAGTGCAAGATCAGCCAAGTAATCAGTGCATGCACAGTCACGTAATCAGTGTATGATCAGCTTCGGGATCAGTGCATGATGAGCCACGTGATCAGTGCTTAATGAGGCACGTGTTCAGTGCATTATCAGTAATGTGATCTGTGTATGATCAGACACGTGATGAGTGCATGAACAGCCTCATGATCAGTGTATGATAAGCCGCGTGATCAGTGAATGATCTGCAACGTGATTAGTGCATGATCAGTCACGTGATCAGTGTATGATCAGCTTCGTGATCAGTGCATGATGAGCCACGTGATCAGTGCATGATCAGGCACGTGATCAGTGCATGATAGCCACGTGACCCCTGCATGATCAGTCACGTGATCAGTGCATGAGGAGCCATGGGATCAGTGCATGATAGCCATGTGATCAGTGCATGATAACTACGTGATCAGTGCATGATCAGCCACGTAATCAGTGCATGATCAGCCACGTGATCACTGTATGATCAGCCAAGTGATCAGTGCATGCACAGTCACGTGACCAGTGTACGATCAGCTTCATGATCAGTGCATGATCAGCCACGTGATCAGTGCACAATCAGGCAGGTGATGAGTGCATGATCAGTCACGTGATAAGTGCATGATCAGCACGTGCTCAGTTACTGATCAGGCACGTGATCAGTGCATGATCAGCCACATGAACAGTGCAAGATCAGCCAAGTTATCAGTGCATGCACAGTCACGTAATCAGTGTATGATATGCTTCGTGATCAGTGCATGATGAGCCACGTGATCAGTGCATGATCAGGCAGGTGTTCAGTGCATTATCAGTAATGTGATCTGTGTGTGATCAGACACGTGATGAGTGCATGAACAGCCTCATGATCAGTGTTTGATCAGCCGCGTGAACAGTGAATGATCCGCAAAGTTATTAGTGCATGATCAGTCACGTGATCAGTGTATGATCAGCTTCGTGATCAGTGCATGATCAGCCACGTGATCATTGTATGTTCAGCCACGTGATCAGTGCATGCACAGTCAGGTTATCAGTGTATGATCAGCTTCATGATCAGTGCATGGTCAGCCACGTGATCAGTGCATGATCAGGCAAGTGAAGAGTGCATGATCAGCCACGTGATCAGTGCATGATCTCCCACGTGATCAGTGCATGATCAGCCATGTGATTAGTGCATGGACAGTAACGTGATCAGTGTATGATCAGCTTCGTGATCTGTGCATGATCAGCCACGTGATAAGTGCATGATCAGCCACGTGATCAGTGCATCCACAGTCCCGTGATCAGTGTATGATCAGCTTCATGATCAGTGCATGATCAGCCACGTGATCAGTGCATGTGCAGTCTCTTGATCAGTGTATGATCAGGCACGTGATCAGTGCATGATCAGCCACGTCATCAGTGCATGATGAGCCAAGGGATCAGTGCATGATAGCCATGTGATCAGTGCATGATAGCTACGTGATCAGTGCCTGATCAGCCACGTAATCAGTGCCTGATCAGCCACGTGATCATTGCATGTTCAGTCACTTGATCAGTGCATGCACAGTCACGTGATCAGTGTATGATCGGCTTCGTGATCAGTGCATGATCAGCCACGTGATCATTGCATGTTCAACCACGTGATCAGTGCATGCACAGTCTAGTGATCAGTGTATGATCAGCTTCGTGATCAGTGCATGGTCAGGCAAGTGAAGAGTGAATGATCAGCCACGTGATCAGTGCATGATCCCCCACGTGATCATTACATGTTCAGCCAAGTGATCAGTGCATGCACAGTCAGGTGATCTGTGTATGATCAGCTTCGTGATCAGTGCATGGTCAGCCACGTGATCAGATCATTATCAGGCACGTGAAGAGGGCATGATCAGTTACGTGATCAGTGTATGATAGCAAGGTTATCAGTGCATGATCAGCCAGGTGATCACCGCATGATCAACCACATGATCAGTGCATGCACAATCACGTGATCAGTGTATGATCAGCTTCATGATCAGTGCATGGTCAGCCACGTGATCACTGCATGATCTCCCACGTGATCAGTGCATGATCAGCCATGTGATCAGTGCATGCACAGTCCCGTGATCAGTGTATGATCAGCTTCATGATAAGTGCATGATCAGCCACGTGATCAGTGCATGCACAGTCCCGTGATCGGTGTATGATCAGCTATATGATAAGTGCATGATCAGCCACGTGATCAGTGCATGTGCAGTCTCTTGATCAGTGTATGATCAGGCACGTGAGCAGTGCATGATCAGCCACGTGATAAGTGCATGATCAGCCACGTGATCAGTGCATGCACAGTCCCGTGATCAGTGTATGATCAGCTTCCTGATAATTGCATGATCAGCCACGTGATCAGTGCATGTGCAGTCTCTTGATCAGTGCATGATCAGCCACGTGATCACTGTATGATCAGCCAAGTGATCAGTGCATGCACAGTCACGTGACCAGTGTATGATCAGCTTCATGATCAGTGCATGATCAGCCACGTGATCAGTGCAAAATCAGGCAGGTGATGAGTGCATGATCAGTCACGTGATAAGTGCATGATCAGCACGTGATCAGTTACTGATCAGGCATGTGATCAGTGCATAATCAGTCACAAGACCATTGTATGATCAGCCAAGTTATCAGTGCATGACAGCCCCATGACCTCTGCATGATCAGTCACGTGATCAGTGCATGATAAGCCATGGGTTCAGTGCATGATAGCCATGTGATCAGTGCATGATAGCTCGTGATCAATGCATGATCAGCCACGTGATCAGTGCATGATCAGGCATGTGATGGGTGCATGATCAGTCACGTGATAAGTGCATGATCAGGCACTTGATCAGTTCATGATCAGGCATGAGATCAGTGCATGATCAGTCACATGATCAAAGTATGATCAACCACGTGAACAGTGCATAATAGCCACGTGACCCCTGCATGATCAATCACGTACCAGTGCATGATGAGCCATGGGATAAGTGCATGCCCAGACACGTGATCAGTGTATAATCAGCTTCGTGATCAGTGCATGGTCAGCCACGTGACCAGTGCATGATCAGGCACGTGAAGAGTGCATGATCAGTCACGTGA
>NW_020867846.1:0-18614 GCF_003369695.1 Bos indicus x Bos taurus
AAAAGCTTAGTGTAAACATTTCCATTTAAATATGTTGGCGGAAGATGAGTTAATTTTTCTCGCGGTTAGATCTAAGTGTGAAATTACTGGATCACAGGATAAATGAATGTTTAAGCTTATTAAGAAATTTTAAGCCTTCCAATGCTTATTGTAGCCTTTTACTATTACCAACAAATATCCATGAGAGTTCCCATTTTCTGAGTATCTGTGCCATATTTCATGTAGAAGTTTTAAAATTTTGAAATAGAAATTAGTGAAACTTATTTCATTGTGATTTGTTTTGCTTGAAGACTAATAATAATAAACACTTTTCTGTATAAAATATGATTCTCCATACACTTCCTTCTGAAGCATCTACCCTTTGGTTCATTTTAATTTTGTTGTTTTTCTTTCTGATCAATATATTTTTTGAACTTTTATATCTGTGCTAGATAAAACTACTTATTCAGATTTCTTCTATACATTTTACTGTTTTATTAGTTATTGGCCCAGGGTCCTGCAGTAATACAAAGAATGTGCTACCACTAGGGAGGGCAGGAAACCCCTCTCCCACCCTCTCCTGTGTGCTCAGTGGCTTCAGCCCTATTGGACTCTCTGCGATCCCATGGACTGGTAGTGGCCAGGCTCCTCTGTCCATGGATTCTCCAGGCAAGAATATGGAGAGAATTGCCCATTCCTGCCATCCTCCAGGGGATCTCCCAAACCCCTGGAATTTCCTGTGTCTCCTGCCTTGCAGGTGAGATTCTTACCACTGAGCTACCAGGGAAGCCACTCAAATATCAAGAGATTTGGGAATGAAGTGGAAGGGGAGACTGAAAAGTTAAGCCCCACTCAAACTATGCAGGAACTAATCTAAAGACTGAGAAGGGAGGAAAAAGAAGAAAGAACCATTTCTGCTGCCCTTCAAGGCGTGTCCCTAATTTTCTTGCACATTTATGTGTCAAGAAATTTTTTATTGTATCTTGGGATACTGTAATATCCTGCTATGTCTGATATTGGTGTCCTTATCTTAAGGGAGTTGATTTTATTTGTTTCTTTTTCCTTTTAGCAGAAAAACTGACATGCTTTGACTCAAACTCTGTCTCATGGGTTGTAATACTAATATTACTTCATATTTTTAGCTCTGTCTAGCATGTGGAGTCTGCACCACACTTTCATGGTTCAGGATCAGTGAACTGGACAATGTTTTTACACAGGATATTATCTCCCCTTCCCTGGCTTCTCCTTCCTAGAATTCATCTCTCTCTAATTTTTTCCCTTTGACTATGTTTGTTCCAATTCCATCTTTTTGTTGTTCAGCTCAGAAACACTGTGGGCTATTTACAGGGTATTCATTTGTTGCAAGATCAAGCCCTTCTCAAAATAGAATTTGTAAAATGAGAACCTCACTTGTTCCATTAATGAATGTCTAATGCCTTTCATAATTTGCTTAATTTTCTGTCTGGAGTACTTTCAAGATTGGCTATTTCTTTTTTCTCAAAGTTTTTAACTGTGATGTGGTATCTTATCAAAATTTACCTGGTGATTGCCAGAAGCACATAAGGAAAATGTGTATTTCTTTAAATTTCTAGGTTGTATTTTTGTCTCATATAAAATTATTGTTTGCTATTTTCCCAGTGTTGTTAATGTTTGTTCATTTTCTTTTAGTGTGCATTATTTTTCACAAAGTCAGTGTTTCTTCTTCTTTTTTTTCAATATATGATGTATTTTCTTAGGCTGTCAAGTGTCTAACTTTTAGTGATTTCTATTTATCTCTTAGTACTTAAATGCAGAGAGTTCTATTCTTTTGTGTCTTTTTCACTAAGTTATTTTTTCAATGTCTAATCTGCTTTTAACAAATACAGAGTAAAATGTTCATTCTTGATACTCTACTGAATCCTAGTGACTCAATTTGGTTTTCTATTATAACTCTTAGTTCTAATTTTCATATTTATATTTGCCTTTGAATTCTTAAATATTTGCTACTGTTTTTTAAAGTCCTTGTTACCTATTCTGGGGCTTCCCTGGTGGCTCGGATGGTAATGAATCTCCCTGCAATGCAGGAGACACGTGATCCCTGGGTTGGGAAGGTCTCCTGAAGAAGGAAATGGCCACCCATTCCAGTATTCCTACCCGGAAAATTCCATGGACAGAGGAGCCTGGCGAGCTACAGCCTATGGGTTGCAAAGAGTTGGGCACGACTGAGGGACTAAACCTTTCACCACTTATTCTCTCATCTCTGTTATTCCCGGATCTAGAAATGATGACATATTTCTCATGGTAATGGATAACATTTTCTCTCCAACTTGCAGATATTTCTTTGGATGCTGGACATTGAGAACGTTTTTCAGTTGAGTCCATAGTTTTTTATTTTTCTCTATCTTCAAAGTGTTGGGATTTGTTTTGCCAGTCAGTTTATTTGCTTGCTCACCTGTTTAATCCTTTTGAGGGTTAATGTTGAGTTCTGTTAGATGGAGTATAGTGGAGCTGTCTTTACTGAAAGCCCTAGATGTTCAATGACATTCTTCAATAAGATTTGACAAATTTGAATGTATCCCAACCCTATGAGAACTGGTAGCTTTCAAGGTACAAATTTCTTGCAGTTCCTTCTTTTCCTAGTAGCTGTTCTTGACTTTCTCTTTAGCTGCTAAATTGTGTCCGACTCTTGTGACTCCAATGGACTGTAGCCTACCAGGCTCCTCTGCCCATGGGATTCTCCAGGCAAGAATACTGGAGTGGGTTGCTGTTACCTTCTTCAGGGGATCTTCCCAACCCAGGAATTGAACCCAGGTTCCTGCATTGTAGGCCAATTCTTTACCAACTGCGCTATGAGGGAAGCCCATTCTTGGCTTGGCTTTATACAATCTTAATAGCTGCAATTTAGAAATCATTGGAAATATTGCAAGCCAACTTCATGCTGGTGTGAAATCATTTTGCTTAGATGTCTCCACTCCAGTGCTCAGCCCTGCATATTCCAGGCACTGTAGCCCTTCCTGACCTGACTCAGTGTCTTCCTCTGTACATGACTATCATGTTCTTCATGTGCCCCACCATCATTCCATGTCAGGGGCCAGTAATCACAATCCTTCTGTCATGGGCCACCAGTTGTCAAATATCTGAAAACTTTTGTTACATGTCTGTCTCAAATTTTCCAGTTATTTTTAGCAATGGAGTTATTAAAATCCAATATTCTTGTTACAGAGATTGATAAAAGCCCTCGGGAAATGCATGCTGCCAATTTTCCTACTTGTCTAATCTGAGCATTCTCTCATTTCTCCCCATGGTGATTACCCATTTTTTTAATTTAAATTATCGATTTTAAATTCAATGTTCTATTTTAATTATAGATTTCTATATAATCTAAGTGTCTTTGGGAGTATACTTATTCTCCAATCTTTCTAAAAATGAAGATTGAACCATTTTTGATAAACCATTTATCTCTGTTTGTAAATGATGCCTAGAATATGTTGTTCTTCAGTAAATATTAGTTTGATGAATGTAAGCCTTGAATTTTCACCAGAGTTCTAGAAGGATTCTTTTGAACTCAGTTTCCAAGTCAAACTGAAAATAGAGATCGACAATATAACCACCAGAAATTCACTTTTTTATTCTCTTTCTGTGTACGATGCTTTTAAAGAATCTTTAAAATTAACTGTGTTTTCAGTTTCCTTATCTTGCATATCTGCATAACAAGCCTAGTGACACCTTACCATTTATCATTTAGGTAAATCTCTGTTCTGTGGAGCAATTCTTTTCAATTATTTTTCTTTTTAAATTTTACTGAATTCAAGAATCCTCCAAGCTTGATGGGTTTAAAAAGTCTTTATAGTGTTTTAGTTAATTACACACTTTAGGGACATTTATGAATCAGGGTAAAATGTAAAGTCCCTTAAGAACTATGTTTCCCAAGGTTTCATTTGTTAACTTTGTAACATTTAAGCTGTAGTAGAACTCATTAGAAGCTGATATATAAAGTGCCTGTATATATATATATTCAGTTGTCCCTTCTATTCAAATTTGTTCTTTTAGAGCAAAAATAAAAAATGTTAAAAATTTGTTACTTTGTTACTCTATTTATTGTGTATTAATGATGATTTGCCTTCAGTTGTTTTACTTGGAGATATCATCTTCATCATATACTTTTAATTATTGTTTTTAATAAAGTTTAAAAAAAGAAAACATGGAAAACAATATGAAGTTTCTAAAGCTGAAATTTTAAAATATTTTCTTTGGTAAGTTAAATTTATCTTACAATAATTGACTTCTTTCTTTTGTTTTTTAATTTTTTCCCATATTTTAATAGATCACTTAGAAAGATTGTTTTAAATCTGATAGAATCATGAGTTTTAGGAATATTAGAGGTCATTTAAACAACTTCACTCTATCAACTCCACCTGTATCATCTACTTTTATTCATAATATTGTCTTATGTTTTACAGGGATAGGCATGCCTGGTAAGTAATATAATTTAATTTCTAAATTCCATTTGGAAATCCTTTTTAATTATGCTTACAATGAAAACTACCTGTAAAGTATCTTTCCTTGAGACAATGCTATTTAATTGATATTTTAGAAAGATGAGTTAGAGAGTTAGATGAGAGCTCTAATCAATACAACTCTTTCTGCAGTGATTGAAATGTTCTGTAATTAGCACTGTTCAATATAGTGGCTATATAGTCATATATGACTATTGAGCACTTGAGACTAAATCAGACTGTAGAATTTTACATATTTTTATCATGTTTAATTTCTATTTAAACATTCACATAAAGTTACTAATTACTGAACTAGATAGCTCAGATGTGATGAACTAACGTTATATTTTGTTTTGAAGTGTCTAGATTTAACATTACAGTTTGAAGAACTCATGCATTTTGGCAAATGTTTTGATAGTTTCTGAGTAATGTATTAGCAATTGTGAAAACTTCTAAGCTACAAATTTATGAAAGAAAACATTAAAACATCCATTTCTATTTCATTGTTTTTTTTTTTAATTTTAATTTAATTTTATTTTTTAACTTTACAATATTGTGTTGGTTTTGCCATATATCAACATGAATCTGCCACAGGTATACACATGTTCCCCCATTTTAAATGGAATGAACTAAAGATTTCAAATTTGGGAAATGTTAATAGATTTACTCTTGTACCTTTTTTCTCATCTGCATGCCCATTAAATTTGCTTACATTGCAATTCTCTGTCAATATATTGCTTATCTACTTACTTTTCTCCCCACCTTCCTATTTATCATCTATCTTATAATTTGTGCACTTATTATTAACTCAAAGCAAAACCTAGCATTTTTCCCATAGTATCTCTTATTTTCAGTAATCATGTGATGTAGGTGTGATTATACTAGTATGAAAGAAGATAAATGACTTTCCCAAGGTCAATAAATCAATAAATGATAGCAACATATTTTAATTGTAGGTTGGGCTGATGCCAGCTATTTCACTTTTGTGGCAGTTGAAATATTTATTACAAGAAATTAATAGAATTGACATAAATAAACCAAATTGTATCATTGTGTTTATTTCTTTATATCTAAAAATATATGGAGAGCCCTATCCTCTTATGGATGTATTGATTTTATTTAAGCATAGTGGGGCTTCCTAGGTGGTATGGTGGTAAAGAATCTGCCTGCCAATGTAGAAGGCAATGGAAACACAGGTTCCATCCCTGAATCCATAAGAGCCCTTGGAGGAGGAAATGACAACTCCCTCCAGTATTCTTGTCTGGAAAATTCCATGGACAGAGGAGCCTGGTGGGCTACAGTCCGTGGGGTTGAAAAGTGCCAGAAATGACAGAGCACTCACGTAGCATAGAAGCCTGGTACAACAGACTAAAAGCCCTAAGTAACCAAACTACCTAAAGAATAGAAACGGGATTTAGAAAACCATAGTGGTCCCTGGTGGCTCAAACTGAAGAATCTTCCTGCAATGCAGGAGACCCAGATTCAATCCCTGGTCAAGAAGAAAATGGGGTACCCCCTCCAGTATTCCTGCCTGGAGAATTCCAAGGACAGAGGAGACTGGCAGGATACATTCCCTGGGCTCGCAAAGAGTCAGGCTTGACTGAGTGACTTTCATTTCAAAGTGCTGTTTTACTAATATATATATATATTAGTGTTTTATATATATATAATTAATCAATACACACACACACACACACACACACACACACACACACACACATACAGAGAGAGAGAGAGAGAGAGACCCGGATTCAATCCCTGGGTTGAGAAGAGAATGACTACCCACTCCAGTATTCTTGCTTGGAGAATGCCAAGGACAGAGGAGACTGGTGGGCAACAGTCCCTGAGCTCGCAAAGAGTTGGGTACAACTGAAAGACTAAGCACAGCACAGCATACACATATATAAGTATAAATATATACATCTGCCTACAATGTGGGAGACCCAGGTTCGATCCTTGAGTTGGGAAGATCCTCTGGAGAAGAAAATGGCAACCCACTCCAGTACTCTTGCCTGGAAAAATCCCATGGACAGAAGAATATGGTAGGCTACGGTTCATGGGATCACAAAGAGTCAGACATAACTGAGCAACACTTCAATTTTATATATAGAATTATATAAAGACTACAAAAAACATTCCAGAATAATAAAAGATTGTGTTATTCCACAGTTTACATTTTATCTTTTCTATGTATGTGCATGCTGCTGCTACTGCTAAGTCACTTCAGTTGTGTCCGACTCTGTGCGACCCCATAGATGGCAGCCCACCAGGCTCCCGCGTCCCTGGGATTCTCCAGGCAAGAACACTGGAGTGGGTTGCCATTTCCTTCTCCAATGCGTGAAAGTGAAGTTGCTCAGTCGTGTCCGACTCTGAGCGACCCCATAGACTGCAGCCTACCAGGCTCTTCCGTCCATGGGATTCTTCAGGCAAGAGTACTGGAGTGGGATGCCATTGCCTTCTCCATGTATGTGTATATGTGTGTGTGCGTGTGTGTATGTATATATATATATATATATATATATATATATATATATATATAAGTTTATATGTGAAATTTTATAATAGTTAAATATTATGTATAGAAATTTATATAACAACAGATGTAGCTAAAAAGCCCCATGTAATGTACAACATCTTTTAACTGCTCCATTTAGACAAGACGTCATTTTCTATGTTCTGAGTCTCACCCTTGTGTGACTTCACTGAGGGTCTCTCTCTGTGATGCTTATTATAAGAAAGCGTCATAAGAGGCCAGAGATTTATGCACCTTAAAGAGCCTCATGGCATCTTTGGAGGTCAGGACTCCATCTCACAGCTTTGCTTTTATCTGGCTATATCATAGTGCTTTTATAGATCAACAAGGATTAAGTTTAATTTTGTGAATTCCTTATATTTTCCATCAGTATCCCTCAAGCCAGTATCACTTTCTCATAGAGGCAGGCACTTGGAGACAGAACTAGATTTTTGAGAGCCAAAATGAATTTTCATATATTTGCTTATGGAGTAGAATTATAACTAGCACTAAATGAAAATAAAATAAAATAAAACAGTCTAATCAAGCTTGGTTTGGCAAAATAATTTATTTTTCCAAGGACAGAAGCCTATACATATTTTTCTGAGTCTTTAATATTAAACACCAGATTCTCCTGTGTACATTCTAATACCCACATCTGTTTTACTTACAGATTTCAAGATTAAGGAGTTAAATGGCTGCAAAGAATTTTACGGTTGTTATTGAATTTATTCTTTTGGGACTGATAGACAATGCTGAACTGAAAGTTGTTTTATTTGTGTTGTTCCTGGTGATTTATGCTGTTACTTTTGTGGGGAATCTGGGCATGATCTTCCTAATCCAAATCACCCCCAAGCTCCACATGCCCATGTACTTTTTCCTCAGCTGCCTTTCATCTGTGGATGCCTGTTATTCATCTGTTATTGCACCAAAATTGCTGATCGGCTTCCTAGTTGTGAGGCAAACCATCTCCTTCCCTGCCTGCATAGTGCAGCATTTGTTTTTTGGGGTGTTCATCACCACAGAAGGCTTCTTGCTGTTCGTGATGGCTTATGACCATTATGTGACCATTGTCAACCCTTTGCTTTATGCTTCAGCCATGTCTAAGAGGAAGTCTGTAGGACTAGTCACTGGATCACTCATTGGTGGAATGATTAACTCAATGACCCACACCATAAGCTTTGGGAGATTGCCTTTCTGCAGGTCCAATGTCATCAGTCACTTCTTCTGTGATGTCCTGCCACTGCTAAAGTTGTCATGTTCTGATACCTCCATGAACGAGCTGTTGCTGCTAACCTCCTCTGGAGTCATTGCCATGGCCACCTTTTTGATTGTGATCATTTCCTACACCTTCATTGCTGTTGCTATCCTGAGGATCCACTCAGCAGCAGGCAGACAGAAACCCTTCTCCACCTGTGCCTCTCACCTGACAGCTGTGACCATATTCTGCAGAACCCTGAATTTTAATTACATTCAGCCAAGTTCCTAGTATTCTGTAGAACAAGAGAACACTGGTTTCCAATGTTCTATACACTAGTGATTCCCATGTTAAACCCACTGATTTACAGTCTGAGAAACAAAGAGGGAAAGGCTGCTGTGAGAAGGGCCATAGAAATAAAACATTGGTCATGCTAATTTCATGTTATTTAGCCCAATAGCAGTCAATCAGTCAATTCTTCCCTTACCAACATCCACATGAATTCAATGAATTCTAGAACTTCTAAGTATATGACAAATTATTTCATTCTATATAGTCTTTTTCACATGAGAAATGAGACTATGAGAAATCAGAAGTGATTTTATGCATAAGTCAATTTTTAAAAAGCCAAACTGAAAACTCGTTGTTAATATCTGTACTAAAATGTGGTCCACTGGAGAAGGGAATGGCAAACCACTTCAGTATTCTTGCCTTGAGAACCCCATGAAAAGTATGAAAAGGCAAAATGTTAGGACACTGAAAGAGGAACTCCCCAGGTCAGTAGGTGCTCAATATGCTACTGGAGATCAGTGGAGAAATAACTCCAGAAAGAATGAAGGGATGGAGCCAAAGCCAAAAAAAAAAAAAAAATACCCAGCTGTGGATGTGACTGGTGATAGAAGCAAGGTCTGATGCTGTAAAGAGCAATATTGCATAGGAACCTGGAATGTCAGGTCCATGAATCAAGGCAAATTGAAAGTGGTCAAACAAGCGATGGCAAGAGTGAATGTTGACATTCTAGGAATCAGCGAACTGAAATGGACTGGAATGGGTGAATTTAACTCAGATGACCATTATATCTACTACTGCGGGCAGGAATGCCTCAGAAGAAATGGAGTAGCCATCATGGTCAACAAAAGAAACAAAAGAGTCTGAAATGCAGCACTTGGATGCAATGTCAAAAAGGACAGAATGATCTTTGTTCATTTCCAAGGCAAACCGTTCAATATCACAGTAATCCAAGTCTATGCCCCAACCAGTGACACTGAAGAAGCTGAAGTTGAATGGTTCTATGAAGACCTACAAGACCTTTTAGAACTAACACCCAAAAAAGATGTCCTTTTCATTATAAGGGACTGGAATGCAAAAGTAAAGTCAAGAAACACCTGGAGTAACAGGCAAATTTGGCCTTGGAATACAGAATGAAGCAAGGCAAAGACTAATAGAGTTTTGCCAAGAAAATGCACTGGTCATAACAAACACCCTCTTCCAATAACACAAGAGAAGACTCTACACATGGACATCACCAGATGGTCAACACCGAAATCAGAATGATTATATTCTTTGCAGCCAAAGGTGGAGAAGCTCTATACAGTCAGAAAAAACAAGACCGGGAGCTGACTGTGGCTCAGATCATGAACTCCTTATTGCCAAATTCAGACTTAAATTGAAGAAACTAGGGAAAACCACTAGACCATTCAGGTATGACCTAAATCAAATCCCTTATGATTATACAGTGGAAGTGAGAAATAGATTTAAGGGCCTAGATCTGATAGATAGAGTGCCTGATGAACTATGGATTGAGGTTCGTGACATTGTACAGGAGACAGGGATCAAGACCATCCCCATGGAAAAGAAATGTAAAAAAGCAAAATCGCTGTCTGGGAGGCCTTAAAAATAGCTGTGAAAGGAAGAGAATTGAAAAGCAAAGGAGAAAAGGAAAGACGTAAGCATCTGAATGGAGAGTTTCAAGGAATAGCAAGAAGAGGTAAGAAAGCCTTCTTCAGCGATCAATGCAAAGAAATAGAGGAAAACAAGAGAATGGGAAAGGCTAGAGATCTCTTCAAGAAAATTAGAGATACCAAGGGAACATTTCATGCAAAGACGTGCTCAATAAAGGACAGAAATGGTATGGACCTAACAGAAGCAGAAGATATTAAGAAGAGGTGGCAAGAATGCACAAAAGAACTGTAAAAAAAGATCTTCATGACCCAGATAATCACAATGATGTGATCACTGACCTAGAGCCAGAAATCTTGAAATGTGAAGTCAAGTGGGCCTTAGAAAGCATCACTATGAACAAGGCTAGTGGAGGTGATGAAATTCCAGTAGAGCTATTTCAAATCTTGAAAGCTGATGCTGTGAAAGTGCTGTACTCAATATGCCAGCAAATTTGGAAAACTCAGCAGTAGCCACAGGACTGGAAAAGGTCAGTTTTCTTTCCAATCCCAAAAAAAGGCAATGCCAAAGAATGCTCAAACTACCACACAATTGCATTCATCTCGCATGCTAGTAAAGTAATGCTCAAAATTCTCCAAGCCAGGCTTCAGCAATATGTGAACCATGAACTTCCTGATGTTCAAGCTGGTTTTAGAAAAGGCAGAGGAACCAGAGATCAAATTGCCAACATTCACTGGATCATGGAAAAAGCAAGAGAGTTCCAGAAAAGCATCTATTTCTGCTTTATTGACTATGCCAAAGCCTATAACTGTGTGGATCACAATAAACTGTGGAAAAATCTTCAAGAGATGGGAATACCAGACCACCCGACCTGCCTCTTGAGAAGTCTGTATGAAGGTCAGGAAGCAACAGTTAGAACTGGACATGGAACAACAGACTGGTTCCAAATAGGAAAAGAAGTTCATCAAGGCTGTATATTGTCACCCTGTTTATTTAACTTATATGCAGAATACATCATGAGAAATGCTGGGCTGGAAGAAACACAAGCTGGAATCAAGATTGCCGGGAGAAATATCAATAACCTCAGATATGCAGGTGATACCACCCTTATGGCAGAAAGTGAAGAGGAACTGAAAAACCTCTTGATGAAAGTGAAAGTGGAGAATGAAAAAGTTGGCTTAAAGGTCAACATTCAGAAAACGAAGATCATGGCATCCGGTCCCATCACTTCATGGTAAATAGATGGGGAAACAGTGGAAACAGTGTCAGACTTTATTTTTCTGGGCTCCAAAATCACTGCAGATGGTGACTGCAGCCATGAAATTAGAAGACATTTACTCCTTGGAAGGAAAGTTATGACCAACCTAGATAGCATATTCAAAAGCAGAGACATTACTTCTCCAACAAAGGTCTGTCTAGTCAAGGCTATGGTTTTTCCTGTGGTCATGTATGGATGTGAGAGTTGGACTGTGAAGAAGGCTGAGTGCCAGAGAATTGATGCTTTTGAACTGTGGTGTTGGAGAAGACTCTTGAGAGTCCCTTGAACTGCAAGGAGATCCAAACAGTCTATTCTGAAGGAGATTAGCCCTGGGATTTCTTTGGAAGGAATGATGCTAAAGCTGAAACTCCAGTACTTAGGCCACCTCATGCGAAGAGTTGACTCCTTGGAAAAGACTCTGATGCTGGGAGGGATTGGGGGCAGGAGGAGAAGGGGATGACGGAGGATGAGATGGCTGGATAGCATAACTGACTCGATGGACGTGAGTGAGTGAACTCCGGGAGTTGGTGATGGACAGGGAGGCCTGGCGTTCTGTGATTCATGGGGTTGCAAAGAGTAGGACACGACCGAGCGGCTAAATGAACTGAACTGAATCACTTTTAATAAAATGATTTTAATAAATTTATTTTATCAATTCATAGAATTATATACATCTCCTCTGAAATTTGGAAAACAAAATTTGTGAATGTGTGTATACTATTGGAGATATAAAGAATGAAATATTTTTATAAAATACCTAAATGTATTAACTCAGAAAATAAGATAATTTTATACATGGCATTTTCTTTTCCTCTTAAAGCTTGTATTAAAATTTTAAATATTGGTAAATCCCTATATTAGCAAAAATGGAGACTATGATTCCAAATGTGATTTTTTAACTAGTAGTGTTTTTCTTAATTTTCTTCCTGTTCTTGGACATCCATGACCTCTACAAAAAAGTTGGGTTGTTGGAAAATGACACTATTGTAATTCTCAGTTTGCAGTAATGTTGTCTTCCTCAAAAAAGGCCTAGTATAAAGATAGACACATATGTGGAATTTGAGAGTAGATATAATTCAGCACCCTTTCAGCACCCTTCCCATTCAACTCTGATTTTTAGAACCTACTTCATATTCTTTCAAGATTAAAAAAAAAAAGAAGAAGAAAAGAATATACTCTAGCAATCTTTAAATCATATGATGGGTGTTACTGCTGGATGAGAGTTTCTATTCTGCAATGATGGTTTACTTGATTATGTAACTTCAAAACTCCCCATCATTTTAGAAATGATTATCTGTTACTAAAGTTCCTGTGGATAATATTTCAATAAATTTTGAAAATAAAAATTAGTTATACTATGGACAGTTTTCTGTATTTTTAGAGTCTTTATTAATGACTGATATCAGAAAGATACAGATTGGGATTTTTAAAACAAATGAGAAAGTGTTTAAAATAGTTAAATAAGCTTACATTCACTAGTTCATACTTGACAATGAAGACATAGTCAATATGCTAGCAAGGATGACAAGATTTAAAGCAGGAAAAGCAATTTTTACCTTTCCTATGAAAAATAATTACAAAATATTGTAAAAGTGGTTGTCTTTGCCCATACATTTTGCAGGGGGCATGCCATCCTTCCAATATCAGGGTCTTTTAAAATGAGTCAGCTCTTCACAGCTGGACTGATTTCCTTTAGGAGTCACTGATTTGATCTCCTTGCTATCCAAGGAACTCTCAACAGTCTTCTCCAGCACCACAATTCAAAAGGGTAAGTTATTCAG
The DNA here is from genome assembly GCF_003369695.1 of Bos indicus x Bos taurus. Lineage (NCBI taxonomy): Eukaryota > Metazoa > Chordata > Mammalia > Artiodactyla > Bovidae > Bos > Bos indicus x Bos taurus. The sequence goes on from NW_020867846.1 coordinate 13,103, forward strand.
CACCCAGCCTTCTTTATGTTCCAACTCTCACATCTGTACATGATTACTGGAAAAGCTATAACTTTGACTATATGGACCTTTGTTGGCAAAGTAATGTCTCTGCTTTTTCATATGCTGTCTAGTTTTGTCATAGATTTTCTTTCAAGGGTCAAGTGTCTTTTAATTTGGTGGCTGCAGTCCCGTACCACAGTGATTTTGGAGCCCAAGAAAAACAAATCTGCCACTGTTTTTACTTTTTTCCAAATTTGTTTGCCATGGAGTGATGTGATCGGACCCCAACTTCCTGTTAGTTGCATCTATCAGAAATATACTCTCCCATCAAGGTTTGTCTTGTCTTTATTTGCTCTTCTGACAACAAGTGAAAGTTGCACAATTGCTCAGTCATGTCCGACTCTTTGCGATCCCATGGACAGTCCATGGAATTCTCCAGGCCAGAATACTGGAGTGGGTAGCCTTTCCCTTCTCCAGGGGATCTTCCTGACCCAGGAATGGAACCAGGGTCTCTTCACTGCAGGAGGATTTTTTACTAACTGAGCTATGAGGGAAGCCCATTTTGACAACAAAAACATGTAAAATTTCAGTGTAGGATAAATTTATATATATTTTTTTCTTTACAGTTAGTATTTTCTACCCTGAGTCTAATGAGATATATCATCTTCTAAAAAGGTTATGTTTTCCCTTGCTTTTATATACAAATACACAAATATTCAGCACCATTTATCAAAAAGAGCAGCTATTTTTGGTTTTGTATCAATTCTTCCTAATTTAGGGATTCATACGTATCTGGAAAACAATTCTCATTCAGTGTTACTCCGGAATTCTATTGATCTATCCCTGTGCCAATATTAGAGTCTATCAAACACTCCAGCCACTGTGTCTTAGTAATCTGTGTGAACTGGAACATGTCCCTTGGTCTTCTTTTTCAGAAGGATTTAGCTATTCTTGATTGACTCTTTATACTTTTCATATAAGTTTGATAATCAATACATACTGATAGAATTCTATTTCTAATGAACAGATACAACTGAAATATAATTAACTTTGTCTTTCATAGGTTTACTCTACATCTCTAAACCATTTACAGTTTCAAAAATGCTTCATGGAAATAACCTGACACAGCTTTGAATTTCTTTTAATTTCATATTTTTCATATTAGTGTTGGTTAACACATTCTTTACAGTTTTTCACTTTCCCATCGGAGATTCCCAATCTGGATAAATGACCCAGTAATATATTTCGGATTAGGCAAATACTCCCCGGGGTGTGTGTGTGTGTGGGGGGGGGGTGGGGGATGACTGGAGTTTCTCACTTGTTTTGAAAAATATCTCAAGTAGAAATTAGAGTTTATATAAAAATAAGTATTTTTACAGTCACTGAAGCCTTAAATAAGAATTCTAAAAATTATGTAACATTAAAGTTAGTTGGACCATTGCCCCATAGCAATTTAGCGTTTTCTACCTTTCTACCGTAAAGATACTAACTTATCTTTACCTATACAGAAGCAGAAATTTCATTTAAACAGATGTTTATAGTTTCCAGCTTGTTTGAGGAGTTATTCCAGAGGATATGATTGTGCATTGATGGTGAGCTGGACCCAGATAGTGGATGTTCCTCACCACCCCTCATCCTGGGAATATATGTTCTGCCCAGCATTCCTATAACAGGCATTGTTTAGGGACACTGCCCTGAGAGAGGAAGGTGTTGTTGAGATAATCTGGACTGAATATATGACTGAATCCAGTTAAGGTCTCTCCATAAATTTTAAGATTCTGGCAGGTATGGGTGGCGATTTACAAAAAATTTGGTCTCCCAAAACAAGCTCATTTGTTGATTTCCCTTGTTTATTAAACCTTACACCTTCCATCTGGAGTGGTCAGCTCTTTCTGCTGCCTCTATTTGCTCTCCATGTATGGGGGCTAGTTTGCAATCCAAGACAATTATCTGTCGACATTTCCTATCTTGTCTTTACATTCCCTTAACATATAGCTCATATTTATGTTAATATTCATGTATAAAATTTCAATGTATTTTTCTAGTTACTCTAGTATTTTTATTGGCAAATAAATGGGGAAACAGTGGCTGACTTTATTTTGGGGGGCTCAAAAATCACTGCAGATGGTGATTGCAGCCATGAAATTAAAAGATGCTTGCTCTTTGGAAGGAAAGTTATGACCAACTTAGATAGCATATTAAAAAGCAGAGACATTATTTTGCCAACAAAGGTCCATCTAGTCAAAGCTATGGTTTTTCCAGTAGTCATGTATGGATGTGAGAGTTGGACTATAAAGAAAGCTGAGCACCGAAGAATTGATGCTTTTGAACTATGGTGTTGGAGAAGACCCTTGAGAGTCCCTTGGACTGCAAGGAGATCCATCCAGTCCATCCTAAAGGAAATAAGTCCTGAATATTCACCAGAAGGACTGATGCTGAAGCTGAAACTCCACTACTTTGGCCACCTGATGTGAAGAGTTGACTCATTTGAAAAGACTCTGATGCTGGGAAAGATTGAAGGCAGGAGGAGAAGCGGACGACAGAGGATGAGATGGTTGAATGGCATCACTGACTCAATGGACATGAGTTTGGGTAAACTCCAGGAGTTGGTGATGGGCAGGGAGGCCTGGCATGCTGCTGTCCATGGGTCACAAAGAGTTGGACATGACTGAGTGACTGAATGGAACTGGAACTGAACTGATTGATATATTTTCAAATACTTGGTTATTATTTTGTTCTGGTCATGCCTATGGAACTTGTAGCTGACATAGCTTGATATAGATTATATTAAATTCTTTAGAAAGTATTGCTTTTGCAAGCAATGGGAGTTCTTTGCATGTTTTGGATATTGTCCTTTATTGGTTTCATGTTTCAGTAAAATTCCCCCTGTTATCTACTTTCTTTCTGTATTTTGATGGACAGAAGTTCAAATTTATTACCTTCAATCAAGTCAACTTAATCAATGGTTTTCATCAATCAATTTTTATTGTTCTGATAAAGATGCTACAAAACAAACTACTCAAAAGTTTAGTGGGTTGAAATAACAGCCCCTTTATTTTGCTCTCAGTTTGTGTCTCAGAAATTTGAAGATGTTCTTTCTCATTTTGATTTGCAATTGGATGGTGAATATACATTAAACAGGACTTCTCTGTGATATTCCTGGAAGACTGCCTCTGTTAGGGATCCCTCAGTGCTACCAACTCAGTATGCTGTATGTTAATTTCTAGCTTGAAGGAGCCTCACTTTTGCAGACAGCAAAATCCAAACTTTAACCCATGTGAGGAAAGGCTGTGACAGTTGATTCTACATGAGGATTTTTTCCTAACCAGATATCCGACCATGATAGATAAGGTTATTTATGATTTTTGTGGATAAGCAATTTTATTTAATTAACACTGATAATGAAAATGTCAGTTTTTAAAGGTAATGGGTTTATATATAGATTTTAATGGGATATTATGTTTCTCTTATTCTCAAAGGCTTTGCATTTTTTAAACTTAGTCTCAATTATGAAGTTAAAAAGTTCTGTAAAGCCTGTAGGAGAGCCATGATGTCAGCACCTATTTTTACTTCTGATTTACTTCTTTTTCTTCCTTTTGAGCCTGATCATTTCATTCATTTTTTGTAACCTGCAAATGTTATAGAATATTTTACATTTATGTTTAGCATTTCAGTGTGTTATCTTTTAAAATAATTTTGAGGAGCATGGAGTTATAACTTGTCTTCCATTTGTTAGTAATGGATAGCCAACCATGTTTGCTTACCTGTTTGATTTTGATAATCCCTGGATATTTGTGCCTAACACAATGTCCATCTTGACTTTTTCGTTCGAGAAATATTTGTGAAATAAATGAGACTACTGAAGCTAAACATCACTCCAGATAGGAGTAACACATGTTCATTCTACCTGTGATATCAAATGCAGAATCAGACTCTAAACAGAATTATATAGTATAGGTGGTAAGATGTCACTTCCTAAGAAGCTTCTAGACACAATAGCCTTGTGAAGCCAATTTTACTTATGCAATTTTTCCTCACTAAGGGTAGGTTCAGTCCTTATTATATATTAATGAAATTCTTTCCATGTTATGGAAGTTATTTATAATCAATTATTCTAGTATTTTTTAACCTTTGGCTTTGTCCCTTTCCACCCTTTGTAATTTTTTTTATATTGCACATCTTAAAACAAATAAACAACAACAATAAACAGTTCCACTGAAGTACCCTGAGAAGATCCCTTGAGAAACTAGGATGCAATTCAAAGTGTAATTGTGTTGTTCTTGTTGCTTTAGTATAATCAGCATTTCCACTACAGGAAGCTGACCTCACTAAAACAAAAACCTGCATATGTATATATGTGTACCTGCCCTTTCTTTCCAATTTGTTCTCTTTGAGGAGAGAATTAAAGACATAAAACCATTGTTTCTTTTTTCCAATATGTTTGCTTTGTATTAAGTTTTATTGGGGCATTTTTTAACCTGGAAAGATCTTCAGTTATCTATCATTAAAGTGTTGATCAATCTGAATCTCTGAAGAAACATTAACTGATTTCATTTCCAATAAGACAGTAAGAAACCATGAAAATATATATATGAGTATCCTACATAAACTGATATCCTAAACTTTTCTGTCTTTGGTAAGTTAAATTAGTGTCTTTCTATTTATTCTTTTCAGATTTAGCCTACATTCTACAGATAATTAAAATATTGAAACATGATAGAGTTCTATTGTTATAACCAAATGCTCCAGGAAACAAACTCACTCAGAAGGACAGTGTGAATAGTGGAGTGCAGTTTATTACACCGGTGGGTCTGAGGCAGAGTTTCCTCTTTAGCCAGGGACCCCAACCAACTTTTGTGAAAAGCTTATATACCTTAACTGTACCTGTCGGGGATTTTCTCCCCGGAACTTGGAAACGATGAACCTGAAAGAACAACACTCGGACAGTCTCTTGCAAGGACTGACAAGTTTATTTCTGCAGTCGATCCCTTTTATAGAAGCAGGAACAAAGATCTTAGAGTATACGGCCAGCAGAAAGATATTTCAAGGACAGCGCATTCTAAATGACCCATGTGTTTATCCCATGACCCATTTTCTCAAGCAACATCCTTAATGTTTAATTATTAAATCTTGGTGCCTAGCATAGCTAAAGGCGGGAGATGTTTTTCAGCTATCAGAACGCAAAGCCTGGGTACTTCTGGCCCTCTGCCATTTTCTCAAGGACCTTCTCCTTCAAGGCTATTTTGCACTGCGCTTCCCAACATATCCTCCTTTTGTTTTCAATTTAAGCACGGCAGCTGCTAGTTGGACTCCGTTATGGGAGGCACAGAGTCTTGAGTAGAGACATCTGTATCCTATAAGCAATGACAGAAAAAGCAGGGTGATTAATACATATATAACAACGTTGCTTCCTGAAAACCAAGTTCTAGGGTGTAGAGATGATAGGGTTTTAGTTAAAATAGCATAAAATTGAGTGCTGTACAATTCCTTAGGTACTTTAACTTGAAAATTAGCAATTTGT
>NW_020867847.1:0-36656 GCF_003369695.1 Bos indicus x Bos taurus
TCTCCGGCGTGACCCCTCTAGCGCCTCGAGACCCTACCCCGGCTCGCCATTCTGGGGTCTCGTGCTGTGGGCGGGGCGCCCACCGGAAACGAAAGGACGGCTTCCGGTGGCTGCGTGATAGCCACGCCCATCACCCCCCCCCCTCCTCTGCCCCCCAAACCTGCGTAGGCGCGCCACCCGCGAGTCAGGAAGCGTCCCGCACGTCCGCCCATCCTGGGGTCAGCCCCGGATGCAGAAAAAAAGGACAGTTCAGGTCACCGAGTCTCGGGCTCACGGGAGTCCTGGCGGCGACGCGAAGAGGTTGTCTCCTGCGAAGCGTCTGCGATCTCCGACCCCCCGCCCCCCCCCCCCCCGACTTGCCGCCGTGTCTTGTGTCCAGATACTGCCGAATCGCGGTTCCAACAGCCGGTGGCCTTTCTACCGCGCAGTGCCTGGCTAGGACCCCCGTCCCGAAAGTCATCACTAGGATGTCCGGGGACTCGAGTTAGGAGGCTTTTGGTCTCTGGCAGACCCTCGCTGGATCAGGAGCAGCAGTCCCTCATGTTTTTAAAATCCTTCTCTGGTTTGCAGGCCACGTGCTTCCCAACTATTGTTGTTTATTCTTGTTGCTGCTGCTGCTGCCGCCGCCGCCGCGCCGCCGCCGCCGCCACCGCCAAGTCGCTTGAGTCGTGTCCGACTCTGTGCGACCCCATGGACGGCAGCCCACCAGGCTCCCCGGTCCCTGGGAGTCTCCAGGCAAGAACACTGGAGTGGGTTGCCATTTTCTTCTCCAATGCATGCAAGTGAAAAGTGAAAGTGAAGTCGCTCAGTCGTGTCCGACCCTCAGCGACCCCACGGACTGCAGCCTTCCAGGCTCCGCCGTCCATGGGATTTTCCAGGCAAGAGTACTGGAGTGGGGTGCCACGGCCTTCTCCGTTATTCTTGTTAGCTAGGTTTGAACCTCGTGGTGTCCCTTCGTTACATTTCGCTTTGACGTATAAAGAAATTCAGATACAGGACGCGGCGTCCGCAGAGTCACGTGGATTACAGGTGGCAGATTTAGACCAATTGTAGGTCTCCTGTTGTCATACCCCATGCTTTTGCTTACTGTATTAGGCGTCCCTGAAGGACAGGACTCTTGTTTCATCTTACACGTCCTGTAGTGCTTAGCATAGTTCTTTGGAGAAGGCATCTTGCTAAGAACCCGGATATCTCAGGTTGTCAGTGTCTCCAAATTTTCATCCTTTACCTAAGCATTGAGCCATTGGCGGGAGAAGGCTATGGCACCCCACTAAGTACTCTTGCCTGGCCGAATCCCATGGACGGAGGAGCCTGGTGGGCTTGCCGTCCATGGGGTCCAACAGAGTCGGACAGACTGACTGAAGCGACTTAGCAGCAGCAGCAGCAGCAGCCCCTTTCTGCCTGTGTATGAAAATTTCTGCTCACTTTACTAGAAAAACTGACAGCTGGCTTTGTTTCCAAGATATCCAACGTCACACTCGTAAAACACCACACCACACACACACCCACACACACCACACACACACACACACACGGCGCAACAGGGACGATAAAGGTTGTTCGGCAACAAGAAAGGTCCTAGAAAAAGGTAACCCTTGTCTGGACTTGGTATTTCCTCAGGGTCATGAGAGGTTTTAAACAGGCTGACGATGGCCTTGAGAGTCTCATTTTCTCAGAGGTGACCCAAGAGAAACGACAACAAGGCTCTTTCAAGGAAGCCACAGGGTCGTTCAAAGAAAATGGCTCGAGAGGTACAGGGAACGCTGCCTGCGCTTCTCTGTCAGCACAACTACTGTCTTGGAGGCGGAAATGACCTCTTGCTCGGAGCTTCCCTGCTAGTTCAGTTGAGTAAAGAATCCGCCTGCAACGCAACGCAGGAGACCCCCAGTTCGATCCTAGACCGCGAAGAATTGCTGCAAGAAGGGATAGGCCACCCACTCCAGTATTCTTGGCACTTCCCCTTTGTGGCTCAGGTGGTAAAGAACCCGCCCACATGTGGGAGACCTAGGTTCGACCCCTGGGTTGGGAAGATCCCCTGGAGACGGGAAACGCTACAGTTTCCCCCAGTGTTCTGGCCTGGAGAATTCCACGGACGCATCGCAAAGAGTTGGACACAACTGCGCGACTTTCAAGTTCGCCAGTAATATGGGCATAAGCCAGCAGAAACGGGCAAGTTTCGCTGGGTGCCCTGGTAGGCCTTTCCGCCCTATGGCCCACCTCCACCTTCTGGGTCCAAAGTACCAAAAGCTCTCCACGCACCAGCAGCCCCCGGAGTCTACTTCAGCAGCAACCCTGGGTTTTTGTTTCCACACCGGTGTCCAGAAGTTTGCTTCCGGAGGTTAGATATGACTGTAGGTGCCTGCCCTGAGTACCGGCCTCCTCGAGAACAGGTATCGCCGGGTCTCAGACCCGCCCGCCGCCCGGCAAAGAAGCCACAGCGACATCGAGAAGGCCGCCCGCCCCGGCTAACTTCCGCCCTTCCCCCCACCCCCGCCGGCTCGTGAGGTATCTCTAAGGGTACGGCTCGGGATTTCTCGGCGCTCTCCTGACCAAACCCCCAAGGAAAATCAGCTTCTCGATTACCTCCACCCAGCTCTGGCTTCCGTGGACGCCAATTCCCTCTTCCTGGGCTCGGCTATCAAGTCACCACACCTCACGCCGTCGCGGGGAGGCAGGCAGGTGCGGGTTCCCGCGCCCCCGGGGGCGGTGCCGGGAAGGCGCGAGGCCCCGGGCGCGCGCGGACCTTGCGAGTTCAGTCTCCGGCGTGACCCCTCTAGCGCCTCGAGACCCTACCCCGGCTCGCCATTCTGGGGTCTCGTGCTGTGGGCCGGGCGCCCACCGGAAACGAAAGGACGGCTTCCGGTGGCTGCGTGATAGCCACGCCCATCACCCCCCCCCCTCCTCTGCCCCCCAAACCTGCGTAGGCGCGCACCCGCGAGTCAGGAAGCGTCCCGCACGTCCGCCCCATCCTGGGGTCAGCCCCGGATGCAGAAAAAAAGGACAGTTCAGGTCACCGAGTCTCGGGCTCACGGGAGTCCTGGCGGCGACGCGAAGGAGGTTGTCTCCTGCGAGCGTCCTGCGATCTCCGACCCCCCCGCCCCACCCCCCCCCCCACCTTGCCGCGTGTCTTGTGTCCAGATTACTGCCGAATCGCGTTCCAACAGCCGGTGGCCTTTTCTACCGCGCAGTTCGCCTGGCTAGGACCCCCGTCTCCGAAAGTCATCACTAGGATTGTCCCGGGGACTCGAGTTAGGAGGCTTTTGGTCCTCCTGGCCAGACCCCTCGCTGGATCAGGAGCAGCAGTCCCTCATGTTTTTAAAATCCTTCTCTGGTTTGCAGGCACGTGCTTCCCAACTATTGTTGTTTATTCTTGTTGCTGCTGCTGCTGCTGCCGCCGCCGCCGCCGCCGCCACCGCCAAGTCGCTTGAGTCGTGTCCGACTCTGTGCGACCCCATGGACGGCAGCCCACCAGGCTCCCCCGGTCCCTGGGAGTCTCCAGGCAAGAACACTGGAGTGGGTTGCCATTTTCTTCTCCAATGCATGCAAGTGAAAAGTGAAAGTGAAGTCGCTCAGTCGTGTCCGACCCTCAGCGACCCCACGGACTGCAGCCTTCCAGGCTCCGCCGTCCATGGGATTTTCCAGGCAAGAGTACTGGAGTGGGGTGCCACGGCCTTCTCCGTTATTCTTGTTAGCTAGGTTTGAACCTCGTGGTGTCCCTTCCGTTTACATTTCGCTTTGACGTATAAAGAAATTCAGATACAGGACGCGGCGTCCGCAGAGTCACGTGGATTACAGGTGGCAGATTTTAGACCAATTGTAGGTCTCCTGTTGTCATACCCCATGCTTTTGCTACTGTATTAGGCGTCCCTGAAGGACAGGACTCTTGTTTCATCTTACACGTCCTGTAGTGCTTAGCATAGTTCTTTGGAGAAGGCATCTTGCTAAGAACCCGGATATCTCAGGTTGTCAGTGTCTCCAAATTTTCATCCTTTACCTAAGCATTGAGCCATTTGGCGGAGAAGGCTATGGCACCCCACTCCAGTACTCTTGCCTGGAGAATCCCATGGACGGAGGAGCCTGGTGGGCTGCCGTCCATGGGGTCCCAACAGAGTCGGACACGACTGAAGCGACTTAGCAGCAGCAGCAGCAGCAGCCCCTTTCTGCCTGTGTATGAAAATTTCTGCTCACTTTACTAGAAAAACTGACAGCTGGCTTTGTTTCCAAGATATCCAAACGTCACACTCTTAAAACACACACACACACACACACACACACACACACACACACACACACGGAGAAACAGGGACGATAAAGGTTGTTCGGAAACAAGAAAGGTCCTAGAAAAGGTAACCCTTGTCTGGACTTGGTATTTCCTCAGGGTCATGAGAGGTTTTTAAACAAGGCTGACGATGGCCTTGAGAGTCTCATTTTCTCAGAGGTGACCCAAGAGAAACGACAACAAGGCTCTTTCAAGGAAGCCACAGGTGTTCAAAGAAATGGCTCGAGAGGTACAGGGACGCTGCCTGCGCTTCTCTGTCAGCACAAACTACTGTCTTGGAGGCGGAAATGACCTCTTGCTCGGAGCTTCCCTGCTAGTTCAGTTTGAGTAAAGAATCCGCCTGCAACGCAACGCAGGAGACCCCAGTTCGATTCCTAGACCGCGAAGAATTGCTGCAGAAGGGATAGGCCACCCACTCCAGTATTCTTGGCACTTCCCCTTTGTGGCTCAGGTGGTAAAGAACCCGCCCACAATGTGGGAGACCTAGGTTCGACCCCTGGGTTGGGAAGATCCCCTGGAGACGGGAAACGCTACAGTTTCCCCCAGTGTTCTGGCCTGGAGAATTCCACGGACTGCATTCGCAAAGAGTTGGACACAACTGCGCGACTTTCAAGTTCGCCAGTAATATGGGCATAAGCCAGCAGAAACGGGCAAGTTTCGCTGGGTGCCCTGGTAGGCCTTTCCGCCCTATGGCCCACCTCCACCTTCTGGGTCCAAAGTACCAAAAGCTCTCCACGCACCAGCAGCCCCCGGAGTCTACTTCAGCAGCAACCCTGGGTTTTGTTTCCACACGGTGTCCAGAAGTTTGCTTCCGGAGGTTAGATATGACTGTAGGTGCCTGCCTGAGTACCGGCCTCCTCGAGAACAGGTATCGCCGGGTCTCAGACCCGCCCGCCGCCCGGCAAAGAAGCCACAGCGACATCGAGAAGGCCGCCCGCCCCGGCTAACTTCCGCCCTTCCCCCCACCCCCGCCGGCTCGTGAGGTATCTCTAAGGGTACGGCTCGGGATTTCTCGGCGCTCTCCTGACCAAACCCCCAAGGAAAATCAGCTTCTCGATTACCTCCACCCAGCTCTGGCTTCCGTGGACGCCAATTCCCTCTTCCTGGGCTCGGCTATCAAGTCACCACACCTCACGCCGTCGCGGGGAGGCAGGCAGGTGCGGGTTCCCGCGCCCCCGGGGGCGGTGCCGGGAAGGCGCGAGGCCCCGGGCGCGCGCGGACCTTGCGAGTTCAGTCTCCGGCGTGACCCCTCTAGCGCCTCGAGACCCTACCCCGGCTCGCCATTCTGGGGTCTCGTGCTGTGGGCCGGGCGCCCACCGGAAACGAAAGGACGGCTTCCGGTGGCTGCGTGATAGCCACGCCCATCACCCCCCCCCTCCTCTGCCCCCCAAACCTGCGTAGGCGCGCACCCGCGAGTCAGGAAGCGTCCCGCACGTCCGCCCCATCCTGGGGTCAGCCCCGGATGCAGAAAAAAAGGACAGTTCAGGTCACCGAGTCTCGGGCTCACGGGAGTCCTGGCGGCGACGCGAAGGAGGTTGTCTCCTGCGAGCGTCCGCGATCTCCGACCCCCCCGCCCCACCCCCCCCCCCACCTTGCCGCGTGTCTTGTGTCCAGATTACTGCCGAATCGCGTTCCAACAGCCGGTGGCCTTTTCTACCGCGCAGTTCGCCTGGCTAGGACCCCCGTCTCCGAAAGTCATCACTAGGATTGTCCCGGGGACTCGAGTTAGGAGGCTTTTGGTCCTCCTGGCCAGACCCCTCGCTGGATCAGGAGCAGCAGTCCCTCATGTTTTTAAAATCCTTCTCTGGTTTGCAGGCACGTGCTTCCCAACTATTGTTGTTTATTCTTGTTGCTGCTGCTGCTGCCGCCGCCGCCGCCGCCGCCACCGCCAAGTCGCTTGAGTCGTGTCCGACTCTGTGCGACCCCATGGACGGCAGCCCACCAGGCTCCCCCGGTCCCTGGGAGTCTCCAGGCAAGAACACTGGAGTGGGTTGCCATTTTCTTCTCCAATGCATGCAAGTGAAAAGTGAAAGTGAAGTCGCTCAGTCGTGTCCGACCCTCAGCGACCCCACGGACTGCAGCCTTCCAGGCTCCGCCGTCCATGGGATTTTCCAGGCAAGAGTACTGGAGTGGGGTGCCACGGCCTTCTCCGTTATTCTTGTTAGCTAGGTTTGAACCTCGTGGTGTCCCTTCCGTTTACATTTCGCTTTGACGTATAAAGAAATTCAGATACAGGACGCGGCGTCCGCAGAGTCACGTGGATTACAGGTGGCAGATTTTAGACCAATTGTAGGTCTCCTGTTGTCATACCCCATGCTTTTGCTACTGTATTAGGCGTCCCTGAAGGACAGGACTCTTGTTTCATCTTACACGTCCTGTAGTGCTTAGCATAGTTCTTTGGAGAAGGCATCTTGCTAAGAACCCGGATATCTCAGGTTGTCAGTGTCTCCAAATTTTCATCCTTTACCTAAGCATTGAGCCATTTGGCGGAGAAGGCTATGGCACCCCACTCCAGTACTCTTGCCTGGAGAATCCCATGGACGGAGGAGCCTGGTGGGCTGCCGTCCATGGGGTCCCAACAGAGTCGGACACGACTGAAGCGACTTAGCAGCAGCAGCAGCAGCAGCCCCTTTCTGCCTGTGTATGAAAATTTCTGCTCACTTTACTAGAAAAACTGACAGCTGGCTTTGTTTCCAAGATATCCAAACGTCACACTCTTAAACACACACACACACACACACACACACACACACACACACACACACACACGGAGAAACAGGGACGATAAAGGTTGTTCGGAAACAAGAAAGGTCCTAGAAAAGGTAACCCTTGTCTGGACTTGGTATTTCCTCAGGGTCATGAGAGGTTTTTAAACAAGGCTGACGATGGCCTTGAGAGTCTCATTTTCTCAGAGGTGACCCAAGAGAAACGACAACAAGGCTCTTTCAAGGAAGCCACAGGTGTTCAAAGAAATGGCTCGAGAGGTACAGGGACGCTGCCTGCGCTTCTCTGTCAGCACAAACTACTGTCTTGGAGGCGGAAATGACCTCTTGCTCGGAGCTTCCCTGCTAGTTCAGTTTGAGTAAAGAATCCGCCTGCAACGCAACGCAGGAGACCCCAGTTCGATTCCTAGACCGGGAAGAATTGCTGCAGAAGGGATAGGCCACCCACTCCAGTATTCTTGGCACTTCCCCTTTGTGGCTCAGGTGGTAAAGAACCCGCCCACAATGTGGGAGACCTAGGTTCGACCCCTGGGTTGGGAAGATCCCCTCGAGACGGGAAACGCTACAGTTTCCCCCAGTGTTCTGGCCTGGAGAATTCCACGGACTGCATTCGCAAAGAGTTGGACACAACTGCGCGACTTTCAAGTTCGCCAGTAATATGGGCATAAGCCAGCAGAAACGGGCAAGTTTCGCTGGGTGCCCTGGTAGGCCTTTCCGCCCTATGGCCCACCTCCACCTTCTGGGTCCAAAGTACCAAAAGCTCTCCACGCACCAGCAGCCCCCGGAGTCTACTTCAGCAGCAACCCTGGGTTTTGTTTCCACACGGTGTCCAGAAGTTTGCTTCCGGAGGTTAGATATGACTGTAGGTGCCTGCCTGAGTACCGGCCTCCTCGAGAACAGGTATCGCCGGGTCTCAGACCCGCCCGCCGCCCGGCAAAGAAGCCACAGCGACATCGAGAAGGCCGCCCGCCCCGGCTAACTTCCGCCCTTCCCCCCACCCCCGCCGGCTCGTGAGGTATCTCTAAGGGTACGGCTCGGGATTTCTCGGCGCTCTCCTGACCAAACCCCCAAGGAAAATCAGCTTCTCGATTACCTCCACCCAGCTCTGGCTTCCGTGGACGCCAATTCCCTCTTCCTGGGCTCGGCTATCAAGTCACCACACCTCACGCCGTCGCGGGGAGGCAGGCAGGTGCGGGTTCCCGCGCCCCCGGGGGCGGTGCCGGGAAGGCGCGAGGCCCCGGGCGCGCGCGGACCTTGCGAGTTCAGTCTCCGGCGTGACCCCTCTAGCGCCTCGAGACCCTACCCCGGCTCGCCATTCTGGGGTCTCGTGCTGTGGGCCGGGCGCCCACCGGAAACGAAAGGACGGCTTCCGGTGGCTGCGTGATAGCCACGCCCATCACCCCCCCCCCTCCTCTGCCCCCCAAACCTGCGTAGGCGCGCACCCGCGAGTCAGGAAGCGTCCCGCACGTCCGCCCCATCCTGGGGTCAGCCCCGGATGCAGAAAAAAAGGACAGTTCAGGTCACCGAGTCTCGGGCTCACGGGAGTCCTGGCGGCGACGCGAAGGAGGTTGTCTCCTGCGAGCGTCCGCGATCTCCGACCCCCCCGCCCCCCCCCCCCCGACTTGCCGCGTGTCTTGTGTCCAGATTACTGCCGAATCGCGTTCCAACAGCCGGTGGCCTTTTCTACCGCGCAGTTCGCCTGGCTAGGACCCCCGTCTCCGAAAGTCATCACTAGGATTGTCCCGGGGACTCGAGTTAGGAGGCTTTTGGTCCTCCTGGCCAGACCCCTCGCTGGATCAGGAGCAGCAGTCCCTCATGTTTTTAAAATCCTTCTCTGGTTTGCAGGCACGTGCTTCCCAACTATTGTTGTTTATTCTTGTTGCTGCTGCTGCTGCTGCCGCCGCCGCCGCCGCCGCCGCCGCCACCGCCAAGTCGCTTGAGTCGTGTCCGACTCTGTGCGACCCCATGGACGGCAGCCCACCAGGCTCCCCCGGTCCCTGGGAGTCTCCAGGCAAGAACACTGGAGTGGGTTGCCATTTTCTTCTCCAATGCATGCAAGTGAAAAGTGAAAGTGAAGTCGCTCAGTCGTGTCCGACCCTCAGCGACCCCACGGACTGCAGCCTTCCAGGCTCCGCCGTCCATGGGATTTTCCAGGCAAGAGTACTGGAGTGGGGTGCCACGGCCTTCTCCGTTATTCTTGTTAGCTAGGTTTGAACCTCGTGGTGTCCCTTCCGTTTACATTTCGCTTTGACGTATAAAGAAATTCAGATACAGGACGCGGCGTCCGCAGAGTCACGTGGATTACAGGTGGCAGATTTTAGACCAATTGTAGGTCTCCTGTTGTCATACCCCATGCTTTTGCTACTGTATTAGGCGTCCCTGAAGGACAGGACTCTTGTTTCATCTTACACGTCCTGTAGTGCTTAGCATAGTTCTTTGGAGAAGGCATCTTGCTAAGAACCCGGATATCTCAGGTTGTCAGTGTCTCCAAATTTTCATCCTTTACCTAAGCATTGAGCCATTTGGCGGAGAAGGCTATGGCACCCCACTCCAGTACTCTTGCCTGGAGAATCCCATGGACGGAGGAGCCTGGTGGGCTGCCGTCCATGGGGTCCCAACAGAGTCGGACACGACTGAAGCGACTTAGCAGCAGCAGCAGCAGCAGCCCCTTTCTGCCTGTGTATGAAAATTTCTGCTCACTTTACTAGAAAAACTGACAGCTGGCTTTGTTTCCAAGATATCCAAACGTCACACTCTTAAAACACACACACACACACACACACACACACACACACACACACACACACGGAGAAACAGGGACGATAAAGGTTGTTCGGAAACAAGAAAGGTCCTAGAAAAGGTAACCCTTGTCTGGACTTGGTATTTCCTCAGGGTCATGAGAGGTTTTTAAACAAGGCTGACGATGGCCTTGAGAGTCTCATTTTCTCAGAGGTGACCCAAGAGAAACGACAACAAGGCTCTTTCAAGGAAGCCACAGGTGTTCAAAGAAATGGCTCGAGAGGTACAGGGACGCTGCCTGCGCTTCTCTGTCAGCACAAACTACTGTCTTGGAGGCGGAAATGACCTCTTGCTCGGAGCTTCCCTGCTAGTTCAGTTTGAGTAAAGAATCCGCCTGCAACGCAACGCAGGAGACCCCAGTTCGATTCCTAGACCGGGAAGAATTGCTGCAGAAGGGATAGGCCACCCACTCCAGTATTCTTGGCACTTCCCCTTTGTGGCTCAGGTGGTAAAGAACCCGCCCACAATGTGGGAGACCTAGGTTCGACCCCTGGGTTGGGAAGATCCCCTCGAGACGGGAAACGCTACAGTTTCCCCCAGTGTTCTGGCCTGGAGAATTCCACGGACTGCATTCGCAAAGAGTTGGACACAACTGCGCGACTTTCAAGTTCGCCAGTAATATGGGCATAAGCCAGCAGAAACGGGCAAGTTTCGCTGGGTGCCCTGGTAGGCCTTTCCGCCCTATGGCCCACCTCCACCTTCTGGGTCCAAAGTACCAAAAGCTCTCCACGCACCAGCAGCCCCCGGAGTCTACTTCAGCAGCAACCCTGGGTTTTGTTTCCACACGGTGTCCAGAAGTTTGCTTCCGGAGGTTAGATATGACTGTAGGTGCCTGCCTGAGTACCGGCCTCCTCGAGAACAGGTATCGCCGGGTCTCAGACCCGCCCGCCGCCCGGCAAAGAAGCCACAGCGACATCGAGAAGGCCGCCCGCCCCGGCTAACTTCCGCCCTTCCCCCCACCCCCGCCGGCTCGTGAGGTATCTCTAAGGGTACGGCTCGGGATTTCTCGGCGCTCTCCTGACCAAACCCCCAAGGAAAATCAGCTTCTCGATTACCTCCACCCAGCTCTGGCTTCCGTGGACGCCAATTCCCTCTTCCTGGGCTCGGCTATCAAGTCACCACACCTCACGCCGTCGCGGGGAGGCAGGCAGGTGCGGGTTCCCGCGCCCCCGGGGGCGGTGCCGGGAAGGCGCGAGGCCCCGGGCGCGCGCGGACCTTGCGAGTTCAGTCTCCGGCGTGACCCCTCTAGCGCCTCGAGACCCTACCCCGGCTCGCCATTCTGGGGTCTCGTGCTGTGGGCCGGGCGCCCACCGGAAACGAAAGGACGGCTTCCGGTGGCTGCGTGATAGCCACGCCCATCACCCCCCCCCCTCCTCTGCCCCCCAAACCTGCGTAGGCGCGCACCCGCGAGTCAGGAAGCGTCCCGCACGTCCGCCCCATCCTGGGGTCAGCCCCGGATGCAGAAAAAAAGGACAGTTCAGGTCACCGAGTCTCGGGCTCACGGGAGTCCTGGCGGCGACGCGAAGGAGGTTGTCTCCTGCGAGCGTCCTGCGATCTCCGACCCCCCCGCCCCCCCCCCCCCCGACTTGCCGCGTGTCTTGTGTCCAGATTACTGCCGAATCGCGTTCCAACAGCCGGTGGCCTTTTCTACCGCGCAGTTCGCCTGGCTAGGACCCCCGTCTCCGAAAGTCATCACTAGGATTGTCCCGGGGACTCGAGTTAGGAGGCTTTTGGTCCTCCTGGCCAGACCCCTCGCTGGATCAGGAGCAGCAGTCCCTCATGTTTTTAAAATCCTTCTCTGGTTTGCAGGCACGTGCTTCCCAACTATTGTTGTTTATTCTTGTTGCTGCTGCTGCTGCCGCCGCCGCCGCCGCCGCCACCGCCAAGTCGCTTGAGTCGTGTCCGACTCTGTGCGACCCCATGGACGGCAGCCCACCAGGCTCCCCCGGTCCCTGGGAGTCTCCAGGCAAGAACACTGGAGTGGGTTGCCATTTTCTTCTCCAATGCATGCAAGTGAAAAGTGAAAGTGAAGTCGCTCAGTCGTGTCCGACCCTCAGCGACCCCACGGACTGCAGCCTTCCAGGCTCCGCCGTCCATGGGATTTTCCAGGCAAGAGTACTGGAGTGGGGTGCCACGGCCTTCTCCGTTATTCTTGTTAGCTAGGTTTGAACCTCGTGGTGTCCCTTCCGTTTACATTTCGCTTTGACGTATAAAGAAATTCAGATACAGGACGCGGCGTCCGCAGAGTCACGTGGATTACAGGTGGCAGATTTTAGACCAATTGTAGGTCTCCTGTTGTCATACCCCATGCTTTTGCTACTGTATTAGGCGTCCCTGAAGGACAGGACTCTTGTTTCATCTTACACGTCCTGTAGTGCTTAGCATAGTTCTTTGGAGAAGGCATCTTGCTAAGAACCCGGATATCTCAGGTTGTCAGTGTCTCCAAATTTTCATCCTTTACCTAAGCATTGAGCCATTTGGCGGAGAAGGCTATGGCACCCCACTCCAGTACTCTTGCCTGGAGAATCCCATGGACGGAGGAGCCTGGTGGGCTGCCGTCCATGGGGTCCCAACAGAGTCGGACACGACTGAAGCGACTTAGCAGCAGCAGCAGCAGCAGCAGCCCCTTTCTGCCTGTGTATGAAAATTTCTGCTCACTTTACTAGAAAAACTGACAGCTGGCTTTGTTTCCAAGATATCCAAACGTCACACTCTTAAAACACACACACACACACACACACACACACACACACACACACACACGGAGAAACAGGGACGATAAAGGTTGTTCGGAAACAAGAAAGGTCCTAGAAAAGGTAACCCTTGTCTGGACTTGGTATTTCCTCAGGGTCATGAGAGGTTTTTAAACAAGGCTGACGATGGCCTTGAGAGTCTCATTTTCTCAGAGGTGACCCAAGAGAAACGACAACAAGGCTCTTTCAAGGAAGCCACAGGTGTTCAAAGAAATGGCTCGAGAGGTACAGGGACGCTGCCTGCGCTTCTCTGTCAGCACAAACTACTGTCTTGGAGGCGGAAATGACCTCTTGCTCGGAGCTTCCCTGCTAGTTCAGTTTGAGTAAAGAATCCGCCTGCAACGCAACGCAGGAGACCCCAGTTCGATTCCTAGACCGCGAAGAATTGCTGCAGAAGGGATAGGCCACCCACTCCAGTATTCTTGGCACTTCCCCTTTGTGGCTCAGGTGGTAAAGAACCCGCCCACAATGTGGGAGACCTAGGTTCGACCCCTGGGTTGGGAAGATCCCCTGGAGACGGGAAACGCTACAGTTTCCCCCAGTGTTCTGGCCTGGAGAATTCCACGGACTGCATTCGCAAAGAGTTGGACACAACTGCGCGACTTTCAAGTTCGCCAGTAATATGGGCATAAGCCAGCAGAAACGGGCAAGTTTCGCTGGGTGCCCTGGTAGGCCTTTCCGCCCTATGGCCCACCTCCACCTTCTGGGTCCAAAGTACCAAAAGCTCTCCACGCACCAGCAGCCCCCGGAGTCTACTTCAGCAGCAACCCTGGGTTTTGTTTCCACACGGTGTCCAGAAGTTTGCTTCCGGAGGTTAGATATGACTGTAGGTGCCTGCCTGAGTACCGGCCTCCTCGAGAACAGGTATCGCCGGGTCTCAGACCCGCCCGCCGCCCGGCAAAGAAGCCACAGCGACATCGAGAAGGCCGCCCGCCCCGGCTAACTTCCGCCCTTCCCCCCACCCCCGCCGGCTCGTGAGGTATCTCTAAGGGTACGGCTCGGGATTTCTCGGCGCTCTCCTGACCAAACCCCCAAGGAAAATCAGCTTCTCGATTACCTCCACCCAGCTCTGGCTTCCGTGGACGCCAATTCCCTCTTCCTGGGCTCGGCTATCAAGTCACCACACCTCACGCCGTCGCGGGGAGGCAGGCAGGTGCGGGTTCCCGCGCCCCCGGGGGCGGTGCCGGGAAGGCGCGAGGCCCCGGGCGCGCGCGGACCTTGCGAGTTCAGTCTCCGGCGTGACCCCTCTAGCGCCTCGAGACCCTACCCCGGCTCGCCATTCTGGGGTCTCGTGCTGTGGGCCGGGCGCCCACCGGAAACGAAAGGACGGCTTCCGGTGGCTGCGTGATAGCCACGCCCATCACCCCCCCCCCTCCTCTGCCCCCCAAACCTGCGTAGGCGCGCACCCGCGAGTCAGGAAGCGTCCCGCACGTCCGCCCCATCCTGGGGTCAGCCCCGGATGCAGAAAAAAAGGACAGTTCAGGTCACCGAGTCTCGGGCTCACGGGAGTCCTGGCGGCGACGCGAAGGAGGTTGTCTCCTGCGAGCGTCCTCGATCTCCGACCCCCCCGCCCCACCCCCCCCCCACCTTGCCGCGTGTCTTGCGTCCAGATTACTGCCGAATCGCGTTCCAACAGCCGGTGGCCTTTTCTACCGCGCAGTTCGCCTGGCTAGGACCCCCGTCTCCGAAAGTCATCACTAGGATTGTCCCGGGGACTCGAGTTAGGAGGCTTTTGGTCCTCCTGGCCAGACCCCTCGCTGGATCAGGAGCAGCAGTCCCTCATGTTTTTAAAATCCTTCTCTGGTTTGCAGGCACGTGCTTCCCAACTATTGTTGTTTATTCTTGTTGCTGCTGCTGCTGCCGCCGCCGCCGCCGCCGCCACCGCCAAGTCGCTTGAGTCGTGTCCGACTCTGTGCGACCCCATGGACGGCAGCCCACCAGGCTCCCCCGGTCCCTGGGAGTCTCCAGGCAAGAACACTGGAGTGGGTTGCCATTTTCTTCTCCAATGCATGCAAGTGAAAAGTGAAAGTGAAGTCGCTCAGTCGTGTCCGACCCTCAGCGACCCCACGGACTGCAGCCTTCCAGGCTCCGCCGTCCATGGGATTTTCCAGGCAAGAGTACTGGAGTGGGGTGCCACGGCCTTCTCCGTTATTCTTGTTAGCTAGGTTTGAACCTCGTGGTGTCCCTTCCGTTTACATTTCGCTTTGACGTATAAAGAAATTCAGATACAGGACGCGGCGTCCGCAGAGTCACGTGGATTACAGGTGGCAGATTTTAGACCAATTGTAGGTCTCCTGTTGTCATACCCCATGCTTTTGCTACTGTATTAGGCGTCCCTGAAGGACAGGACTCTTGTTTCATCTTACACGTCCTGTAGTGCTTAGCATAGTTCTTTGGAGAAGGCATCTTGCTAAGAACCCGGATATCTCAGGTTGTCAGTGTCTCCAAATTTTCATCCTTTACCTAAGCATTGAGCCATTTGGCGGAGAAGGCTATGGCACCCCACTCCAGTACTCTTGCCTGGAGAATCCCATGGACGGAGGAGCCTGGTGGGCTGCCGTCCATGGGGTCCCAACAGAGTCGGACACGACTGAAGCGACTTAGCAGCAGCAGCAGCAGCAGCCCCTTTCTGCCTGTGTATGAAAATTTCTGCTCACTTTACTAGAAAAACTGACAGCTGGCTTTGTTTCCAAGATATCCAAACGTCACACTCTTAAAACACACACACACACACACACACACACACACACACACACACACACACACGGAGAAACAGGGACGATAAAGGTTGTTCGGAAACAAGAAAGGTCCTAGAAAAGGTAACCCTTGTCTGGACTTGGTATTTCCTCAGGGTCATGAGAGGTTTTTAAACAAGGCTGACGATGGCCTTGAGAGTCTCATTTTCTCAGAGGTGACCCAAGAGAAACGACAACAAGGCTCTTTCAAGGAAGCCACAGGTGTTCAAAGAAATGGCTCGAGAGGTACAGGGACGCTGCCTGCGCTTCTCTGTCAGCACAAACTACTGTCTTGGAGGCGGAAATGACCTCTTGCTCGGAGCTTCCCTGCTAGTTCAGTTTGAGTAAAGAATCCGCCTGCAACGCAACGCAGGAGACCCCAGTTCGATTCCTAGACCGCGAAGAATTGCTGCAGAAGGGATAGGCCACCCACTCCAGTATTCTTGGCACTTCCCCTTTGTGGCTCAGGTGGTAAAGAACCCGCCCACAATGTGGGAGACCTAGGTTCGACCCCTGGGTTGGGAAGATCCCCTGGAGACGGGAAACGCTACAGTTTCCCCCAGTGTTCTGGCCTGGAGAATTCCACGGACTGCATTCGCAAAGAGTTGGACACAACTGCGCGACTTTCAAGTTCGCCAGTAATATGGGCATAAGCCAGCAGAAACGGGCAAGTTTCGCTGGGTGCCCTGGTAGGCCTTTCCGCCCTATGGCCCACCTCCACCTTCTGGGTCCAAAGTACCAAAAGCTCTCCACGCACCAGCAGCCCCCGGAGTCTACTTCAGCAGCAACCCTGGGTTTTGTTTCCACACGGTGTCCAGAAGTTTGCTTCCGGAGGTTAGATATGACTGTAGGTGCCTGCCTGAGTACCGGCCTCCTCGAGAACAGGTATCGCCGGGTCTCAGACCCGCCCGCCGCCCGGCAAAGAAGCCACAGCGACATCGAGAAGGCCGCCCGCCCCGGCTAACTTCCGCCCTTCCCCCCACCCCCGCCGGCTCGTGAGGTATCTCTAAGGGTACGGCTCGGGATTTCTCGGCGCTCTCCTGACCAAACCCCCAAGGAAAATCAGCTTCTCGATTACCTCCACCCAGCTCTGGCTTCCGTGGACGCCAATTCCCTCTTCCTGGGCTCGGCTATCAAGTCACCACACCTCACGCCGTCGCGGGGAGGCAGGCAGGTGCGGGTTCCCGCGCCCCCGGGGGCGGTGCCGGGAAGGCGCGAGGCCCCGGGCGCGCGCGGACCTTGCGAGTTCAGTCTCCGGCGTGACCCCTCTAGCGCCTCGAGACCCTACCCCGGCTCGCCATTCTGGGGTCTCGTGCTGTGGGCCGGGCGCCCACCGGAAACGAAAGGACGGCTTCCGGTGGCTGCGTGATAGCCACGCCCATCACCCCCCCCCTCCTCTGCCCCCCAAACCTGCGTAGGCGCGCACCCGCGAGTCAGGAAGCGTCCCGCACGTCCGCCCCATCCTGGGGTCAGCCCCGGATGCAGAAAAAAAGGACAGTTCAGGTCACCGAGTCTCGGGCTCACGGGAGTCCTGGCGGCGACGCGAAGGAGGTTGTCTCCTGCGAGCGTCCTCGATCTCCGACCCCCCCGCCCCACCCCCCCCCCCACCTTGCCGCGTGTCTTGTGTCCAGATTACTGCCGAATCGCGTTCCAACAGCCGGTGGCCTTTTCTACCGCGCAGTTCGCCTGGCTAGGACCCCCGTCTCCGAAAGTCATCACTAGGATTGTCCCGGGGACTCGAGTTAGGAGGCTTTTGGTCCTCCTGGCCAGACCCCTCGCTGGATCAGGAGCAGCAGTCCCTCATGTTTTTAAAATCCTTCTCTGGTTTGCAGGCACGTGCTTCCCAACTATTGTTGTTTATTCTTGTTGCTGCTGCTGCTGCCGCCGCCGCCGCCGCCACCGCCAAGTCGCTTGAGTCGTGTCCGACTCTGTGCGACCCCATGGACGGCAGCCCACCAGGCTCCCCCGGTCCCTGGGAGTCTCCAGGCAAGAACACTGGAGTGGGTTGCCATTTTCTTCTCCAATGCATGCAAGTGAAAAGTGAAAGTGAAGTCGCTCAGTCGTGTCCGACCCTCAGCGACCCCACGGACTGCAGCCTTCCAGGCTCCGCCGTCCATGGGATTTTCCAGGCAAGAGTACTGGAGTGGGGTGCCACGGCCTTCTCCGTTATTCTTGTTAGCTAGGTTTGAACCTCGTGGTGTCCCTTCCGTTTACATTTCGCTTTGACGTATAAAGAAATTCAGATACAGGACGCGGCGTCCGCAGAGTCACGTGGATTACAGGTGGCAGATTTTAGACCAATTGTAGGTCTCCTGTTGTCATACCCCATGCTTTTGCTACTGTATTAGGCGTCCCTGAAGGACAGGACTCTTGTTTCATCTTACACGTCCTGTAGTGCTTAGCATAGTTCTTTGGAGAAGGCATCTTGCTAAGAACCCGGATATCTCAGGTTGTCAGTGTCTCCAAATTTTCATCCTTTACCTAAGCATTGAGCCATTTGGCGGAGAAGGCTATGGCACCCCACTCCAGTACTCTTGCCTGGAGAATCCCATGGACGGAGGAGCCTGGTGGGCTGCCGTCCATGGGGTCCCAACAGAGTCGGACACGACTGAAGCGACTTAGCAGCAGCAGCAGCAGCAGCCCCTTTCTGCCTGTGTATGAAAATTTCTGCTCACTTTACTAGAAAAACTGACAGCTGGCTTTGTTTCCAAGATATCCAAACGTCACACTCTTAAAACACACACACACACACACACACACACACACACACACACACACACACACGGAGAAACAGGGACGATAAAGGTTGTTCGGAAACAAGAAAGGTCCTAGAAAAGGTAACCCTTGTCTGGACTTGGTATTTCCTCAGGGTCATGAGAGGTTTTTAAACAAGGCTGACGATGGCCTTGAGAGTCTCATTTTCTCAGAGGTGACCCAAGAGAAACGACAACAAGGCTCTTTCAAGGAAGCCACAGGTGTTCAAAGAAATGGCTCGAGAGGTACAGGGACGCTGCCTGCGCTTCTCTGTCAGCACAAACTACTGTCTTGGAGGCGGAAATGACCTCTTGCTCGGAGCTTCCCTGCTAGTTCAGTTTGAGTAAAGAATCCGCCTGCAACGCAACGCAGGAGACCCCAGTTCGATTCCTAGACCGGGAAGAATTGCTGCAGAAGGGATAGGCCACCCACTCCAGTATTCTTGGCACTTCCCCTTTGTGGCTCAGGTGGTAAAGAACCCGCCCACAATGTGGGAGACCTAGGTTCGACCCCTGGGTTGGGAAGATCCCCTGGAGACGGGAAACGCTACAGTTTCCCCCAGTGTTCTGGCCTGGAGAATTCCACGGACTGCATTCGCAAAGAGTTGGACACAACTGCGCGACTTTCAAGTTCGCCAGTAATATGGGCATAAGCCAGCAGAAACGGGCAAGTTTCGCTGGGTGCCCTGGTAGGCCTTTCCGCCCTATGGCCCACCTCCACCTTCTGGGTCCAAAGTACCAAAAGCTCTCCACGCACCAGCAGCCCCCGGAGTCTACTTCAGCAGCAACCCTGGGTTTTGTTTCCACACGGTGTCCAGAAGTTTGCTTCCGGAGGTTAGATATGACTGTAGGTGCCTGCCTGAGTACCGGCCTCCTCGAGAACAGGTATCGCCGGGTCTCAGACCCGCCCGCCGCCCGGCAAAGAAGCCACAGCGACATCGAGAAGGCCGCCCGCCCCGGCTAACTTCCGCCCTTCCCCCCACCCCCGCCGGCTCGTGAGGTATCTCTAAGGGTACGGCTCGGGATTTCTCGGCGCTCTCCTGACCAAACCCCCAAGGAAAATCAGCTTCTCGATTACCTCCACCCAGCTCTGGCTTCCGTGGACGCCAATTCCCTCTTCCTGGGCTCGGCTATCAAGTCACCACACCTCACGCCGTCGCGGGGAGGCAGGCAGGTGCGGGTTCCCGCGCCCCCGGGGGCGGTGCCGGGAAGGCGCGAGGCCCCGGGCGCGCGCGGACCTTGCGAGTTCAGTCTCCGGCGTGACCCCTCTAGCGCCTCGAGACCCTACCCCGGCTCGCCATTCTGGGGTCTCGTGCTGTGGGCCGGGCGCCCACCGGAAACGAAAGGACGGCTTCCGGTGGCTGCGTGATAGCCACGCCCATCACCCCCCCCCTCCTCTGCCCCCCAAACCTGCGTAGGCGCGCACCCGCGAGTCAGGAAGCGTCCCGCACGTCCGCCCCATCCTGGGGTCAGCCCCGGATGCAGAAAAAAAGGACAGTTCAGGTCACCGAGTCTCGGGCTCACGGGAGTCCTGGCGGCGACGCGAAGGAGGTTGTCTCCTGCGAGCGTCCGCGATCTCCGACCCCCCCGCCCCACCCCCCCCCCCACCTTGCCGCGTGTCTTGTGTCCAGATTACTGCCGAATCGCGTTCCAACAGCCGGTGGCCTTTTCTACCGCGCAGTTCGCCTGGCTAGGACCCCCGTCTCCGAAAGTCATCACTAGGATTGTCCCGGGGACTCGAGTTAGGAGGCTTTTGGTCCTCCTGGCCAGACCCCTCGCTGGATCAGGAGCAGCAGTCCCTCATGTTTTTAAAATCCTTCTCTGGTTTGCAGGCACGTGCTTCCCAACTATTGTTGTTTATTCTTGTTGCTGCTGCTGCTGCTGCCGCCGCCGCCGCCGCCGCCACCGCCAAGTCGCTTGAGTCGTGTCCGACTCTGTGCGACCCCATGGACGGCAGCCCACCAGGCTCCCCCGGTCCCTGGGAGTCTCCAGGCAAGAACACTGGAGTGGGTTGCCATTTTCTTCTCCAATGCATGCAAGTGAAAAGTGAAAGTGAAGTCGCTCAGTCGTGTCCGACCCTCAGCGACCCCACGGACTGCAGCCTTCCAGGCTCCGCCGTCCATGGGATTTTCCAGGCAAGAGTACTGGAGTGGGGTGCCACGGCCTTCTCCGTTATTCTTGTTAGCTAGGTTTGAACCTCGTGGTGTCCCTTCCGTTTACATTTCGCTTTGACGTATAAAGAAATTCAGATACAGGACGCGGCG
Source organism: Bos indicus x Bos taurus (assembly GCF_003369695.1). NCBI lineage: Eukaryota > Metazoa > Chordata > Mammalia > Artiodactyla > Bovidae > Bos > Bos indicus x Bos taurus. The sequence goes on from NW_020867847.1 coordinate 20,307, forward strand.
TCCGCAGAGTCACGTGGATTACAGGTGGCAGATTTTAGACCAATTGTAGGTCTCCTGTTGTCATACCCCATGCTTTTGCTACTGTATTAGGCGTCCCTGAAGGACAGGACTCTTGTTTCATCTTACACGTCCTGTAGTGCTTAGCATAGTTCTTTGGAGAAGGCATCTTGCTAAGAACCCGGATATCTCAGGTTGTCAGTGTCTCCAAATTTTCATCCTTTACCTAAGCATTGAGCCATTTGGCGGAGAAGGCTATGGCACCCCACTCCAGTACTCTTGCCTGGAGAATCCCATGGACGGAGGAGCCTGGTGGGCTGCCGTCCATGGGGTCCCAACAGAGTCGGACACGACTGAAGCGACTTAGCAGCAGCAGCAGCAGCAGCCCCTTTCTGCCTGTGTATGAAAATTTCTGCTCACTTTACTAGAAAAACTGACAGCTGGCTTTGTTTCCAAGATATCCAAACGTCACACTCTTAAAACACACACACACACACACACACACACACACACACACACACACACACGGAGAAACAGGGACGATAAAGGTTGTTCGGAAACAAGAAAGGTCCTAGAAAAGGTAACCCTTGTCTGGACTTGGTATTTCCTCAGGGTCATGAGAGGTTTTTAAACAAGGCTGACGATGGCCTTGAGAGTCTCATTTTCTCAGAGGTGACCCAAGAGAAACGACAACAAGGCTCTTTCAAGGAAGCCACAGGTGTTCAAAGAAATGGCTCGAGAGGTACAGGGACGCTGCCTGCGCTTCTCTGTCAGCACAAACTACTGTCTTGGAGGCGGAAATGACCTCTTGCTCGGAGCTTCCCTGCTAGTTCAGTTTGAGTAAAGAATCCGCCTGCAACGCAACGCAGGAGACCCCAGTTCGATTCCTAGACCGCGAAGAATTGCTGCAGAAGGGATAGGCCACCCACTCCAGTATTCTTGGCACTTCCCCTTTGTGGCTCAGGTGGTAAAGAACCCGCCCACAATGTGGGAGACCTAGGTTCGACCCCTGGGTTGGGAAGATCCCCTGGAGACGGGAAACGCTACAGTTTCCCCCAGTGTTCTGGCCTGGAGAATTCCACGGACTGCATTCGCAAAGAGTTGGACACAACTGCGCGACTTTCAAGTTCGCCAGTAATATGGGCATAAGCCAGCAGAAACGGGCAAGTTTCGCTGGGTGCCCTGGTAGGCCTTTCCGCCCTATGGCCCACCTCCACCTTCTGGGTCCAAAGTACCAAAAGCTCTCCACGCACCAGCAGCCCCCGGAGTCTACTTCAGCAGCAACCCTGGGTTTTGTTTCCACACGGTGTCCAGAAGTTTGCTTCCGGAGGTTAGATATGACTGTAGGTGCCTGCCTGAGTACCGGCCTCCTCGAGAACAGGTATCGCCGGGTCTCAGACCCGCCCGCCGCCCGGCAAAGAAGCCACAGCGACATCGAGAAGGCCGCCCGCCCCGGCTAACTTCCGCCCTTCCCCCCACCCCCGCCGGCTCGTGAGGTATCTCTAAGGGTACGGCTCGGGATTTCTCGGCGCTCTCCTGACCAAACCCCCAAGGAAAATCAGCTTCTCGATTACCTCCACCCAGCTCTGGCTTCCGTGGACGCCAATTCCCTCTTCCTGGGCTCGGCTATCAAGTCACCACACCTCACGCCGTCGCGGGGAGGCAGGCAGGTGCGGGTTCCCGCGCCCCCGGGGGCGGTGCCGGGAAGGCGCGAGGCCCCGGGCGCGCGCGGACCTTGCGAGTTCAGTCTCCGGCGTGACCCCTCTAGCGCCTCGAGACCCTACCCCGGCTCGCCATTCTGGGGTCTCGTGCTGTGGGCCGGGCGCCCACCGGAAACGAAAGGACGGCTTCCGGTGGCTGCGTGATAGCCACGCCCATCACCCCCCCCCCTCCTCTGCCCCCCAAACCTGCGTAGGCGCGCACCCGCGAGTCAGGAAGCGTCCCGCACGTCCGCCCCATCCTGGGGTCAGCCCCGGATGCAGAAAAAAAGGACAGTTCAGGTCACCGAGTCTCGGGCTCACGGGAGTCCTGGCGGCGACGCGAAGGAGGTTGTCTCCTGCGAGCGTCCGCGATCTCCGACCCCCCCGCCCCCCCCCCCCCCCGACTTGCCGCGTGTCTTGTGTCCAGATTACTGCCGAATCGCGTTCCAACAGCCGGTGGCCTTTTCTACCGCGCAGTTCGCCTGGCTAGGACCCCCGTCTCCGAAAGTCATCACTAGGATTGTCCCGGGGACTCGAGTTAGGAGGCTTTTGGTCCTCCTGGCCAGACCCCTCGCTGGATCAGGAGCAGCAGTCCCTCATGTTTTTAAAATCCTTCTCTGGTTTGCAGGCACGTGCTTCCCAACTATTGTTGTTTATTCTTGTTGCTGCTGCTGCTGCCGCCGCCGCCGCCGCCGCCACCGCCAAGTCGCTTGAGTCGTGTCCGACTCTGTGCGACCCCATGGACGGCAGCCCACCAGGCTCCCCCGGTCCCTGGGAGTCTCCAGGCAAGAACACTGGAGTGGGTTGCCATTTTCTTCTCCAATGCATGCAAGTGAAAAGTGAAAGTGAAGTCGCTCAGTCGTGTCCGACCCTCAGCGACCCCACGGACTGCAGCCTTCCAGGCTCCGCCGTCCATGGGATTTTCCAGGCAAGAGTACTGGAGTGGGGTGCCACGGCCTTCTCCGTTATTCTTGTTAGCTAGGTTTGAACCTCGTGGTGTCCCTTCCGTTTACATTTCGCTTTGACGTATAAAGAAATTCAGATACAGGACGCGGCGTCCGCAGAGTCACGTGGATTACAGGTGGCAGATTTTAGACCAATTGTAGGTCTCCTGTTGTCATACCCCATGCTTTTGCTACTGTATTAGGCGTCCCTGAAGGACAGGACTCTTGTTTCATCTTACACGTCCTGTAGTGCTTAGCATAGTTCTTTGGAGAAGGCATCTTGCTAAGAACCCGGATATCTCAGGTTGTCAGTGTCTCCAAATTTTCATCCTTTACCTAAGCATTGAGCCATTTGGCGGAGAAGGCTATGGCACCCCACTCCAGTACTCTTGCCTGGAGAATCCCATGGACGGAGGAGCCTGGTGGGCTGCCGTCCATGGGGTCCCAACAGAGTCGGACACGACTGAAGCGACTTAGCAGCAGCAGCAGCAGCAGCAGCCCCTTTCTGCCTGTGTATGAAAATTTCTGCTCACTTTACTAGAAAAACTGACAGCTGGCTTTGTTTCCAAGATATCCAAACGTCACACTCTTAAAACACACACACACACACACACACACACACACACACACACACACACACACGGAGAAACAGGGACGATAAAGGTTGTTCGGAAACAAGAAAGGTCCTAGAAAAGGTAACCCTTGTCTGGACTTGGTATTTCCTCAGGGTCATGAGAGGTTTTTAAACAAGGCTGACGATGGCCTTGAGAGTCTCATTTTCTCAGAGGTGACCCAAGAGAAACGACAACAAGGCTCTTTCAAGGAAGCCACAGGTGTTCAAAGAAATGGCTCGAGAGGTACAGGGACGCTGCCTGCGCTTCTCTGTCAGCACAAACTACTGTCTTGGAGGCGGAAATGACCTCTTGCTCGGAGCTTCCCTGCTAGTTCAGTTTGAGTAAAGAATCCGCCTGCAACGCAACGCAGGAGACCCCAGTTCGATTCCTAGACCGCGAAGAATTGCTGCAGAAGGGATAGGCCACCCACTCCAGTATTCTTGGCACTTCCCCTTTGTGGCTCAGGTGGTAAAGAACCCGCCCACAATGTGGGAGACCTAGGTTCGACCCCTGGGTTGGGAAGATCCCCTGGAGACGGGAAACGCTACAGTTTCCCCCAGTGTTCTGGCCTGGAGAATTCCACGGACTGCATTCGCAAAGAGTTGGACACAACTGCGCGACTTTCAAGTTCGCCAGTAATATGGGCATAAGCCAGCAGAAACGGGCAAGTTTCGCTGGGTGCCCTGGTAGGCCTTTCCGCCCTATGGCCCACCTCCACCTTCTGGGTCCAAAGTACCAAAAGCTCTCCACGCACCAGCAGCCCCCGGAGTCTACTTCAGCAGCAACCCTGGGTTTTGTTTCCACACGGTGTCCAGAAGTTTGCTTCCGGAGGTTAGATATGACTGTAGGTGCCTGCCTGAGTACCGGCCTCCTCGAGAACAGGTATCGCCGGGTCTCAGACCCGCCCGCCGCCCGGCAAAGAAGCCACAGCGACATCGAGAAGGCCGCCCGCCCCGGCTAACTTCCGCCCTTCCCCCCACCCCCGCCGGCTCGTGAGGTATCTCTAAGGGTACGGCTCGGGATTTCTCGGCGCTCTCCTGACCAAACCCCCAAGGAAAATCAGCTTCTCGATTACCTCCACCCAGCTCTGGCTTCCGTGGACGCCAATTCCCTCTTCCTGGGCTCGGCTATCAAGTCACCACACCTCACGCCGTCGCGGGGAGGCAGGCAGGTGCGGGTTCCCGCGCCCCCGGGGGCGGTGCCGGGAAGGCGCGAGGCCCCGGGCGCGCGCGGACCTTGCGAGTTCAGTCTCCGGCGTGACCCCTCTAGCGCCTCGAGACCCTACCCCGGCTCGCCATTCTGGGGTCTCGTGCTGTGGGCCGGGCGCCCACCGGAAACGAAAGGACGGCTTCCGGTGGCTGCGTGATAGCCACGCCCATCACCCCCCCCCCCTCCTCTGCCCCCCAAACCTGCGTAGGCGCGCACCCGCGAGTCAGGAAGCGTCCCGCACGTCCGCCCCATCCTGGGGTCAGCCCCGGATGCAGAAAAAAAGGACAGTTCAGGTCACCGAGTCTCGGGCTCACGGGAGTCCTGGCGGCGACGCGAAGGAGGTTGTCTCCTGCGAGCGTCCTCGATCTCCGACCCCCCCGCCCCACCCCCCCCCCCACCTTGCCGCGTGTCTTGTGTCCAGATTACTGCCGAATCGCGTTCCAACAGCCGGTGGCCTTTTCTACCGCGCAGTTCGCCTGGCTAGGACCCCCGTCTCCGAAAGTCATCACTAGGATTGTCCCGGGGACTCGAGTTAGGAGGCTTTTGGTCCTCCTGGCCAGACCCCTCGCTGGATCAGGAGCAGCAGTCCCTCATGTTTTTAAAATCCTTCTCTGGTTTGCAGGCACGTGCTTCCCAACTATTGTTGTTTATTCTTGTTGCTGCTGCTGCTGCTGCCGCCGCCGCCGCCGCCACCGCCAAGTCGCTTGAGTCGTGTCCGACTCTGTGCGACCCCATGGACGGCAGCCCACCAGGCTCCCCCGGTCCCTGGGAGTCTCCAGGCAAGAACACTGGAGTGGGTTGCCATTTTCTTCTCCAATGCATGCAAGTGAAAAGTGAAAGTGAAGTCGCTCAGTCGTGTCCGACCCTCAGCGACCCCACGGACTGCAGCCTTCCAGGCTCCGCCGTCCATGGGATTTTCCAGGCAAGAGTACTGGAGTGGGGTGCCACGGCCTTCTCCGTTATTCTTGTTAGCTAGGTTTGAACCTCGTGGTGTCCCTTCCGTTTACATTTCGCTTTGACGTATAAAGAAATTCAGATACAGGACGCGGCGTCCGCAGAGTCACGTGGATTACAGGTGGCAGATTTTAGACCAATTGTAGGTCTCCTGTTGTCATACCCCATGCTTTTGCTACTGTATTAGGCGTCCCTGAAGGACAGGACTCTTGTTTCATCTTACACGTCCTGTAGTGCTTAGCATAGTTCTTTGGAGAAGGCATCTTGCTAAGAACCCGGATATCTCAGGTTGTCAGTGTCTCCAAATTTTCATCCTTTACCTAAGCATTGAGCCATTTGGCGGAGAAGGCTATGGCACCCCACTCCAGTACTCTTGCCTGGAGAATCCCATGGACGGAGGAGCCTGGTGGGCTGCCGTCCATGGGGTCCCAACAGAGTCGGACACGACTGAAGCGACTTAGCAGCAGCAGCAGCAGCAGCCCCTTTCTGCCTGTGTATGAAAATTTCTGCTCACTTTACTAGAAAAACTGACAGCTGGCTTTGTTTCCAAGATATCCAAACGTCACACTCTTAAAACACACACACACACACACACACACACACACACACACACACACACGGAGAAACAGGGACGATAAAGGTTGTTCGGAAACAAGAAAGGTCCTAGAAAAGGTAACCCTTGTCTGGACTTGGTATTTCCTCAGGGTCATGAGAGGTTTTTAAACAAGGCTGACGATGGCCTTGAGAGTCTCATTTTCTCAGAGGTGACCCAAGAGAAACGACAACAAGGCTCTTTCAAGGAAGCCACAGGTGTTCAAAGAAATGGCTCGAGAGGTACAGGGACGCTGCCTGCGCTTCTCTGTCAGCACAAACTACTGTCTTGGAGGCGGAAATGACCTCTTGCTCGGAGCTTCCCTGCTAGTTCAGTTTGAGTAAAGAATCCGCCTGCAACGCAACGCAGGAGACCCCAGTTCGATTCCTAGACCGGGAAGAATTGCTGCAGAAGGGATAGGCCACCCACTCCAGTATTCTTGGCACTTCCCCTTTGTGGCTCAGGTGGTAAAGAACCCGCCCACAATGTGGGAGACCTAGGTTCGACCCCTGGGTTGGGAAGATCCCCTCGAGACGGGAAACGCTACAGTTTCCCCCAGTGTTCTGGCCTGGAGAATTCCACGGACTGCATTCGCAAAGAGTTGGACACAACTGCGCGACTTTCAAGTTCGCCAGTAATATGGGCATAAGCCAGCAGAAACGGGCAAGTTTCGCTGGGTGCCCTGGTAGGCCTTTCCGCCCTATGGCCCACCTCCACCTTCTGGGTCCAAAGTACCAAAAGCTCTCCACGCACCAGCAGCCCCCGGAGTCTACTTCAGCAGCAACCCTGGGTTTTGTTTCCACACGGTGTCCAGAAGTTTGCTTCCGGAGGTTAGATATGACTGTAGGTGCCTGCCTGAGTACCGGCCTCCTCGAGAACAGGTATCGCCGGGTCTCAGACCCGCCCGCCGCCCGGCAAAGAAGCCACAGCGACATCGAGAAGGCCGCCCGCCCCGGCTAACTTCCGCCCTTCCCCCCACCCCCGCCGGCTCGTGAGGTATCTCTAAGGGTACGGCTCGGGATTTCTCGGCGCTCTCCTGACCAAACCCCCAAGGAAAATCAGCTTCTCGATTACCTCCACCCAGCTCTGGCTTCCGTGGACGCCAATTCCCTCTTCCTGGGCTCGGCTATCAAGTCACCACACCTCACGCCGTCGCGGGGAGGCAGGCAGGTGCGGGTTCCCGCGCCCCCGGGGGCGGTGCCGGGAAGGCGCGAGGCCCCGGGCGCGCGCGGACCTTGCGAGTTCAGTCTCCGGCGTGACCCCTCTAGCGCCTCGAGACCCTACCCCGGCTCGCCATTCTGGGGTCTCGTGCTGTGGGCCGGGCGCCCACCGGAAACGAAAGGACGGCTTCCGGTGGCTGCGTGATAGCCACGCCCATCACCCCCCCCCCTCCTCTGCCCCCCAAACCTGCGTAGGCGCGCACCCGCGAGTCAGGAAGCGTCCCGCACGTCCGCCCCATCCTGGGGTCAGCCCCGGATGCAGAAAAAAAGGACAGTTCAGGTCACCGAGTCTCGGGCTCACGGGAGTCCTGGCGGCGACGCGAAGGAGGTTGTCTCCTGCGAGCGTCCGCGATCTCCGACCCCCCCGCCCCACCCCCCCCCCCCGACTTGCCGCGTGTCTTGTGTCCAGATTACTGCCGAATCGCGTTCCAACAGCCGGTGGCCTTTTCTACCGCGCAGTTCGCCTGGCTAGGACCCCCGTCTCCGAAAGTCATCACTAGGATTGTCCCGGGGACTCGAGTTAGGAGGCTTTTGGTCCTCCTGGCCAGACCCCTCGCTGGATCAGGAGCAGCAGTCCCTCATGTTTTTAAAATCCTTCTCTGGTTTGCAGGCACGTGCTTCCCAACTATTGTTGTTTATTCTTGTTGCTGCTGCTGCTGCTGCCGCCGCCGCCGCCGCCGCCGCCGCCGCCACCGCCAAGTCGCTTGAGTCGTGTCCGACTCTGTGCGACCCCATGGACGGCAGCCCACCAGGCTCCCCCGGTCCCTGGGAGTCTCCAGGCAAGAACACTGGAGTGGGTTGCCATTTTCTTCTCCAATGCATGCAAGTGAAAAGTGAAAGTGAAGTCGCTCAGTCGTGTCCGACCCTCAGCGACCCCACGGACTGCAGCCTTCCAGGCTCCGCCGTCCATGGGATTTTCCAGGCAAGAGTACTGGAGTGGGGTGCCACGGCCTTCTCCGTTATTCTTGTTAGCTAGGTTTGAACCTCGTGGTGTCCCTTCCGTTTACATTTCGCTTTGACGTATAAAGAAATTCAGATACAGGACGCGGCGTCCGCAGAGTCACGTGGATTACAGGTGGCAGATTTTAGACCAATTGTAGGTCTCCTGTTGTCATACCCCATGCTTTTGCTACTGTATTAGGCGTCCCTGAAGGACAGGACTCTTGTTTCATCTTACACGTCCTGTAGTGCTTAGCATAGTTCTTTGGAGAAGGCATCTTGCTAAGAACCCGGATATCTCAGGTTGTCAGTGTCTCCAAATTTTCATCCTTTACCTAAGCATTGAGCCATTTGGCGGAGAAGGCTATGGCACCCCACTCCAGTACTCTTGCCTGGAGAATCCCATGGACGGAGGAGCCTGGTGGGCTGCCGTCCATGGGGTCCCAACAGAGTCGGACACGACTGAAGCGACTTAGCAGCAGCAGCAGCAGCAGCCCCTTTCTGCCTGTGTATGAAAATTTCTGCTCACTTTACTAGAAAAACTGACAGCTGGCTTTGTTTCCAAGATATCCAAACGTCACACTCTTAAAACACACACACACACACACACACACACACACACACACACACACACGGAGAAACAGGGACGATAAAGGTTGTTCGGAAACAAGAAAGGTCCTAGAAAAGGTAACCCTTGTCTGGACTTGGTATTTCCTCAGGGTCATGAGAGGTTTTTAAACAAGGCTGACGATGGCCTTGAGAGTCTCATTTTCTCAGAGGTGACCCAAGAGAAACGACAACAAGGCTCTTTCAAGGAAGCCACAGGTGTTCAAAGAAATGGCTCGAGAGGTACAGGGACGCTGCCTGCGCTTCTCTGTCAGCACAAACTACTGTCTTGGAGGCGGAAATGACCTCTTGCTCGGAGCTTCCCTGCTAGTTCAGTTTGAGTAAAGAATCCGCCTGCAACGCAACGCAGGAGACCCCAGTTCGATTCCTAGACCGCGAAGAATTGCTGCAGAAGGGATAGGCCACCCACTCCAGTATTCTTGGCACTTCCCCTTTGTGGCTCAGGTGGTAAAGAACCCGCCCACAATGTGGGAGACCTAGGTTCGACCCCTGGGTTGGGAAGATCCCCTGGAGACGGGAAACGCTACAGTTTCCCCCAGTGTTCTGGCCTGGAGAATTCCACGGACTGCATTCGCAAAGAGTTGGACACAACTGCGCGACTTTCAAGTTCGCCAGTAATATGGGCATAAGCCAGCAGAAACGGGCAAGTTTCGCTGGGTGCCCTGGTAGGCCTTTCCGCCCTATGGCCCACCTCCACCTTCTGGGTCCAAAGTACCAAAAGCTCTCCACGCACCAGCAGCCCCCGGAGTCTACTTCAGCAGCAACCCTGGGTTTTGTTTCCACACGGTGTCCAGAAGTTTGCTTCCGGAGGTTAGATATGACTGTAGGTGCCTGCCTGAGTACCGGCCTCCTCGAGAACAGGTATCGCCGGGTCTCAGACCCGCCCGCCGCCCGGCAAAGAAGCCACAGCGACATCGAGAAGGCCGCCCGCCCCGGCTAACTTCCGCCCTTCCCCCCACCCCCGCCGGCTCGTGAGGTATCTCTAAGGGTACGGCTCGGGATTTCTCGGCGCTCTCCTGACCAAACCCCCAAGGAAAATCAGCTTCTCGATTACCTCCACCCAGCTCTGGCTTCCGTGGACGCCAATTCCCTCTTCCTGGGCTCGGCTATCAAGTCACCACACCTCACGCCGTCGCGGGGAGGCAGGCAGGTGCGGGTTCCCGCGCCCCCGGGGGCGGTGCCGGGAAGGCGCGAGGCCCCGGGCGCGCGCGGACCTTGCGAGTTCAGTCTCCGGCGTGACCCCTCTAGCGCCTCGAGACCCTACCCCGGCTCGCCATTCTGGGGTCTCGTGCTGTGGGCCGGGCGCCCACCGGAAACGAAAGGACGGCTTCCGGTGGCTGCGTGATAGCCACGCCCATCACCCCCCCCCCTCCTCTGCCCCCCAAACCTGCGTAGGCGCGCACCCGCGAGTCAGGAAGCGTCCCGCACGTCCGCCCCATCCTGGGGTCAGCCCCGGATGCAGAAAAAAAGGACAGTTCAGGTCACCGAGTCTCGGGCTCACGGGAGTCCTGGCGGCGACGCGAAGGAGGTTGTCTCCTGCGAGCGTCCGCGATCTCCGACCCCCCCGCCCCACCCCCCCCCCCACCTTGCCGCGTGTCTTGCGTCCAGATTACTGCCGAATCGCGTTCCAACAGCCGGTGGCCTTTTCTACCGCGCAGTTCGCCTGGCTAGGACCCCCGTCTCCGAAAGTCATCACTAGGATTGTCCCGGGGACTCGAGTTAGGAGGCTTTTGGTCCTCCTGGCCAGACCCCTCGCTGGATCAGGAGCAGCAGGTCCCTCATGTTTTTAAAATCCTTCTCTGGTTTGCAGGCACGTGCTTCCCAACTATTGTTGTTTATTCTTGTTGCTGCTGCTGCTGCTGCCGCCGCCGCCGCCGCCGCCGCCGCCACCGCCAAGTCGCTTGAGTCGTGTCCGACTCTGTGCGACCCCATGGACGGCAGCCCACCAGGCTCCCCCGGTCCCTGGGAGTCTCCAGGCAAGAACACTGGAGTGGGTTGCCATTTTCTTCTCCAATGCATGCAAGTGAAAAGTGAAAGTGAAGTCGCTCAGTCGTGTCCGACCCTCAGCGACCCCACGGACTGCAGCCTTCCAGGCTCCGCCGTCCATGGGATTTTCCAGGCAAGAGTACTGGAGTGGGGTGCCACGGCCTTCTCCGTTATTCTTGTTAGCTAGGTTTGAACCTCGTGGTGTCCCTTCCGTTTACATTTCGCTTTGACGTATAAAGAAATTCAGATACAGGACGCGGCGTCCGCAGAGTCACGTGGATTACAGGTGGCAGATTTTAGACCAATTGTAGGTCTCCTGTTGTCATACCCCATGCTTTTGCTACTGTATTAGGCGTCCCTGAAGGACAGGACTCTTGTTTCATCTTACACGTCCTGTAGTGCTTAGCATAGTTCTTTGGAGAAGGCATCTTGCTAAGAACCCGGATATCTCAGGTTGTCAGTGTCTCCAAATTTTCATCCTTTACCTAAGCATTGAGCCATTTGGCGGAGAAGGCTATGGCACCCCACTCCAGTACTCTTGCCTGGAGAATCCCATGGACGGAGGAGCCTGGTGGGCTGCCGTCCATGGGGTCCCAACAGAGTCGGACACGACTGAAGCGACTTAGCAGCAGCAGCAGCAGCAGCCCCTTTCTGCCTGTGTATGAAAATTTCTGCTCACTTTACTAGAAAAACTGACAGCTGGCTTTGTTTCCAAGATATCCAAACGTCACACTCTTAAAACACACACACACACACACACACACACACACACACACACACACACACGGAGAAACAGGGACGATAAAGGTTGTTCGGAAACAAGAAAGGTCCTAGAAAAGGTAACCCTTGTCTGGACTTGGTATTTCCTCAGGGTCATGAGAGGTTTTTAAACAAGGCTGACGATGGCCTTGAGAGTCTCATTTTCTCAGAGGTGACCCAAGAGAAACGACAACAAGGCTCTTTCAAGGAAGCCACAGGTGTTCAAAGAAATGGCTCGAGAGGTACAGGGACGCTGCCTGCGCTTCTCTGTCAGCACAAACTACTGTCTTGGAGGCGGAAATGACCTCTTGCTCGGAGCTTCCCTGCTAGTTCAGTTTGAGTAAAGAATCCGCCTGCAACGCAACGCAGGAGACCCCAGTTCGATTCCTAGACCGCGAAGAATTGCTGCAGAAGGGATAGGCCACCCACTCCAGTATTCTTGGCACTTCCCCTTTGTGGCTCAGGTGGTAAAGAACCCGCCCACAATGTGGGAGACCTAGGTTCGACCCCTGGGTTGGGAAGATCCCCTCGAGACGGGAAACGCTACAGTTTCCCCCAGTGTTCTGGCCTGGAGAATTCCACGGACTGCATTCGCAAAGAGTTGGACACAACTGCGCGACTTTCAAGTTCGCCAGTAATATGGGCATAAGCCAGCAGAAACGGGCAAGTTTCGCTGGGTGCCCTGGTAGGCCTTTCCGCCCTATGGCCCACCTCCACCTTCTGGGTCCAAAGTACCAAAAGCTCTCCACGCACCAGCAGCCCCCGGAGTCTACTTCAGCAGCAACCCTGGGTTTTGTTTCCACACGGTGTCCAGAAGTTTGCTTCCGGAGGTTAGATATGACTGTAGGTGCCTGCCTGAGTACCGGCCTCCTCGAGAACAGGTATCGCCGGGTCTCAGACCCGCCCGCCGCCCGGCAAAGAAGCCACAGCGACATCGAGAAGGCCGCCCGCCCCGGCTAACTTCCGCCCTTCCCCCCACCCCCGCCGGCTCGTGAGGTATCTCTAAGGGTACGGCTCGGGATTTCTCGGCGCTCTCCTGACCAAACCCCCAAGGAAAATCAGCTTCTCGATTACCTCCACCAGCTCTGGCTTCCGTGGACGCCAATTCCCTCTTCCTGGGCTCGGCTATCAAGTCACCACACCTCACGCCGTCGCGGGGAGGCAGGCAGGTGCGGGTTCCCGCGCCCCCGGGGGCGGTGCCGGGAAGGCGCGAGGCCCCGGGCGCGCGCGGACCTTGCGAGTTCAGTCTCCGGCGTGACCCCTCTAGCGCCTCGAGACCCTACCCCGGCTCGCCATTCTGGGGTCTCGTGCTGTGGGCCGGGCGCCCACCGGAAACGAAAGGACGGCTTCCGGTGGCTGCGTGATAGCCACGCCCATCACCCCCCCCCTCCTCTGCCCCCCAAACCTGCGTAGGCGCGCACCCGCGAGTCAGGAAGCGTCCCGCACGTCCGCCCCATCCTGGGGTCAGCCCCGGATGCAGAAAAAAAGGACAGTTCAGGTCACCGAGTCTCGGGCTCACGGGAGTCCTGGCGGCGACGCGAAGGAGGTTGTCTCCTGCGAGCGTCCTCGATCTCCGACCCCCCCGCCCCACCCCCCCCCCACCTTGCCGCGTGTCTTGTGTCCAGATTACTGCCGAATCGCGTTCCAACAGCCGGTGGCCTTTTCTACCGCGCAGTTCGCCTGGCTAGGACCCCCGTCTCCGAAAGTCATCACTAGGATTGTCCCGGGGACTCGAGTTAGGAGGCTTTTGGTCCTCCTGGCCAGACCCCTCGCTGGATCAGGAGCAGCAGTCCCTCATGTTTTTAAAATCCTTCTCTGGTTTGCAGGCACGTGCTTCCCAACTATTGTTGTTTATTCTTGTTGCTGCTGCTGCTGCTGCCGCCGCCGCCGCCGCCACCGCCAAGTCGCTTGAGTCGTGTCCGACTCTGTGCGACCCCATGGACGGCAGCCCACCAGGCTCCCCCGGTCCCTGGGAGTCTCCAGGCAAGAACACTGGAGTGGGTTGCCATTTTCTTCTCCAATGCATGCAAGTGAAAAGTGAAAGTGAAGTCGCTCAGTCGTGTCCGACCCTCAGCGACCCCACGGACTGCAGCCTTCCAGGCTCCGCCGTCCATGGGATTTTCCAGGCAAGAGTACTGGAGTGGGGTGCCACGGCCTTCTCCGTTATTCTTGTTAGCTAGGTTTGAACCTCGTGGTGTCCCTTCCGTTTACATTTCGCTTTGACGTATAAAGAAATTCAGATACAGGACGCGGCGTCCGCAGAGTCACGTGGATTACAGGTGGCAGATTTTAGACCAATTGTAGGTCTCCTGTTGTCATACCCCATGCTTTTGCTACTGTATTAGGCGTCCCTGAAGGACAGGACTCTTGTTTCATCTTACACGTCCTGTAGTGCTTAGCATAGTTCTTTGGAGAAGGCATCTTGCTAAGAACCCGGATATCTCAGGTTGTCAGTGTCTCCAAATTTTCATCCTTTACCTAAGCATTGAGCCATTTGGCGGAGAAGGCTATGGCACCCCACTCCAGTACTCTTGCCTGGAGAATCCCATGGACGGAGGAGCCTGGTGGGCTGCCGTCCATGGGGTCCCAACAGAGTCGGACACGACTGAAGCGACTTAGCAGCAGCAGCAGCAGCAGCCCCTTTCTGCCTGTGTATGAAAATTTCTGCTCACTTTACTAGAAAAACTGACAGCTGGCTTTGTTTCCAAGATATCCAAACGTCACACTCTTAAAACACACACACACACACACACACACACACACACACACACACACGGAGAAAACAGGGACGATAAAGGTTGTTCGGAAACAAGAAAGGTCCTAGAAAAGGTAACCCTTGTCTGGACTTGGTATTTCCTCAGGGTCATGAGAGGTTTTTAAACAAGGCTGACGATGGCCTTGAGAGTCTCATTTTCTCAGAGGTGACCCAAGAGAAACGACAACAAGGCTCTTTCAAGGAAGCCACAGGTGTTCAAAGAAATGGCTCGAGAGGTACAGGGACGCTGCCTGCGCTTCTCTGTCAGCACAAACTACTGTCTTGGAGGCGGAAATGACCTCTTGCTCGGAGCTTCCCTGCTAGTTCAGTTTGAGTAAAGAATCCGCCTGCAACGCAACGCAGGAGACCCCAGTTCGATTCCTAGACCGCGAAGAATTGCTGCAGAAGGGATAGGCCACCCACTCCAGTATTCTTGGCACTTCCCCTTTGTGGCTCAGGTGGTAAAGAACCCGCCCACAATGTGGGAGACCTAGGTTCGACCCCTGGGTTGGGAAGATCCCCTGGAGACGGGAAACGCTACAGTTTCCCCAGTGTTCTGGCCTGGAGAATTCCACGGACTGCATTCGCAAAGAGTTGGACACAACTGCGCGACTTTCAAGTTCACCAGTAATATGCGCATAAGCCAGCAGAAACGGGCAAGTTTCGCTGGGTGCCCTGGTAGGCCTTTCCGCCCTATGGCCCACCTCCACCTTCTGGGTCCAAAGTACCAAAGCTCTCCACGCACCAGCAGCCCCCGGAGTCTACTTCAGCAGCAACCCTGGGTTTTGTTTCCACACGGTGTCCAGAAGTTTGCTTCCGGAGGTTAGATATGACTGTAGGTGCCTGCCTGAGTACCGGCCTCCTCGAGAACAGGTATCGCCGGGTCTCAGACCCGCCCGCCGCCCGGCAAAGAAGCCACAGCGACATCGAGAAGGCCGCCCCGCCCGGCTAACTTCCGCCCTTCCCCCCACCCCCGCCGGCTCGTGAGGTATCTCTAAGGGTACGGCTCGGGATTTCTCGGCGCTCTCCTGACCAAACCCCCAAGGAAAATCAGCTTCTCGATTACCTCCACCCAGCTCTGGCTTCCGTGGACGCCAATTCCCTCTTCCTGGGCTCGGCTATCAAGTCACCACACCTCACGCCGTCGCGGGGAGGCAGGCAGGTGCGGGTTCCCGCGCCCCCGGGGGCGGTGCCGGGAAGGCGCGAGGCCCGGGCGCGCGGACCTTGCGAGTTCAGTCTCCGGCGTGACCCCTCTAGCGCCTCGAGACCCTACCCCGGCTCGCCATTCTGGGGTCTCGTGCTGTGGGCCGGCGCCCACCGGAAACGAAAGGACGGCTTCCGGTGGCTGCGTGATAGCCACGCCCATCACCCCCCCCCTCCTCTGCCCCCAAACTGCGTAGGCGCGCACCCGCGAGTCAGGAAGCGTCCCGCACGTCCGCCCCATCCTGGGGTCAGCCCCGGATGCAGAAAAAAAAGGACAGTTCAGGTCACCGAGTCTCGGGCTCACGGGAGTCCTGGCGGCGACGCGAAGGAGGTTGTCTCCTGCGAGCGTCCTCGATCTCCGACCCCCCCGCCCCCCACCCCCCCCCCACCTTGCCGCGTGTCTTGTGTCCAGATTACTGCCGAATCGCGTTCCAACAGCCGGTGGCCTTTTCTACCGCGCAGTTCGCCTGGCTAGGACCCCCGTCTCCGAAAGTCATCACTAGGATTGTCCCGGGGGACTCGAGTTAGGAGGCTTTTGGTCCTCCTGGCCAGACCCCTCGCTGGATCAGGAGCAGCAGTTCCCTCATGTTTTTAAAATCCTTCTCTGGTTTGCAGGCACGTGCTTCCCAACTATTGTTGTTTATTCTGTTGCTTGCTGCTGCTGCTGCCGCCCGCCGCCGCCGCCACCGCCAAGTCGCTGAGTCGTGTCCGACTCTGTGCGACCCCATGGACGGCAGCCCACCAGGCTCCCCCGGTCCCTGGGAGTCTCCAGGCAAGAACACTGGAGTGGGTTGCCATTTTCTTCTCCAATGCATGCAAGTGAAAAGTGAAAGTGAAGTCGCTCAGTCGTG